>NC_134889.1:4157575-4167575 GCF_041734735.1 Babylonia areolata
AGACAAGTCTTCACACAGAACAATTGTCTTAAAGAATGGTAAGTTTGGGATACCAACGTTCCAGTAACTATGATGACCCCGCTGTGACCGACGTCCAAAAACCGTCGATACTCCAGAAGATATGTCTGCGGTAAATTATTCCACCTTACCAACTCCCACTCCCCTCACACACACACACACACACACACACACACACACACACACACACACGCACGCACGCACGAACGCACGCACACACACACACACACACACACACAACGCTCACACACAGACACACACAGTTTCAGTTTCAGTAGCTCAAGGAGGCGTCACTGCGTTCGGACAAATCCGTATACGCTACACCACATCTACAAAGCAGATGCATGACCAGCAGCGTAACCCAACGCGCTTAGTCAGGCCTTGAGAAAAAAAAAAAAAAGAAAAAAAAAAGGTGAATAAATAATAGATAAATACATTTAAAAAAAAGAGAACTACTCCTACTAATAATAATAATATGTATAAGGCGCAAAAATTTGATGAAGTCAACTATAAGCGTACATAAATAAATAAATAAATAATAATTTTTTTTTTTAAAGTAGTAATAATAATAATAATAATGATATTAATAATAACACACACACACACACACACATGGACACACACACACACACGCACACACACACACACATGCACACACACACACAAACACACACACACACACAAACACACACACACACACACACACGGCACACACACACACGCACACACACATTCCTCTCTCTCTTCCTTCCTCACTGTCGGCCTTATAGTCCTACGCGCAGTCTGTCTCGTGGCTTAATTCCCTTGTCAGGTCCCTCATCACCCCCCCACCCACCCCCACACCCACCCCTCCCCCTCCCCCCCCACACACACCACCACCACCACCACCACCACCCCTGGAGGAGGAGGAGGAGGAGATGAGGAGGTGTGTGTGTGTGTGTGCGGGGGTGGAGGGCGGGGTGGGGGGAGGGGTTGGGGGGGGGGGCAGGTGGAAGAGAGTTGAGGAGGTGTTGGGTTAATCAGAAGAACAGCAGGCTATTATAATAACCACAGCCTGTCTTCAGGTGTGTGTCTCACTGGCTGTGCAGGCTGGCTCGTCTGTCTTTTCCTTTTTTTTCTTTTTTTTTTCCCCCTTTTTTTTTTTTTTTTTTCTCTCCCTCTTCTATCATCCACTGTCTTGTGCCGAACAACTAGTTGCTGCTGCTGCCACTACTGTTAACAAGGAGTGACTGACCCCTGTTGCCCCCCCCCCCCCCCCCCCCGCCCCCCCCGCGCCTCCCTCTTTCCCGTCCTCTACTCCCTCCTCCCTCTCTTCTCCACCCACCACCCCACCTCTTTTCTCCACCACAACACCCCCCCCCTACCCCCAACTCTACACACACACACACACAAACAAACCACCACCACCACCACTCCAACCCCTACCCTCTCTCCCTTCCCTCCTCTACTTTCTCCTTCCACCATCCCCCCCACCCCACCCCCCACCCCCCCCCCTGCGTCCATTTCGACTCTCATCACATTTGAAAAGATCTCTGCCCCACCCCCGCCCCACCCTCCAGCCCCTGCCACCACCTCCTCCTCCTTCGTCCCTCCCCTCCCACACTCACAGCCACACCGCATCACCCCCCCCACACACACACACCCCCACCCCGACCCCCCCCCCCAGCACCAAGACCCTCCCCCTCCACATCCCAGCTCCAGTGATAAAAAGAGCAGAAGCGCCAGTCGACCAGTCAGTTCCAGAGGTGACACACAGGTGACAAGAAACTAGAAGGGAAAGGAGACAGAGACAGAGACACAGAGAGAGAGAGACAGAGAGAGGAATCGAAACGCTCCATAGCCATCAGCTTAGAAGTGACCGATTTTTCTGGAAGTGCGTTAGTTGTGCCCTAATCCTCTCTCACCGATCGTTGAGCCAGCGATTCGTTCCCCCCCCCCCCCCCGACACCCCCCACCCCCCTCCAGTCTACCCAGCTCCCATCTTCCTTCCTTCCTTCCTGGGTTTCACAGACGGTGGTTCGTCAGAGCTGACGTCACTGGGAGTTAATGACGTCAGGGACCGTGGGGAGATCATCCTACCACCTTTCTCTACCTCTCCCCCTCACCCCCTACCCCCTTTTTTTCCCCCCCCCACCACGTGTTGTTTTGGAAGTGCCGAACAAGTTTATAAAAAGTTTGACAGTTGGACGAGTCGCTTCATTGTCGGGTGTGGAACTGGGAGTCATCTGATTCGGATTCTCCTTTTCTTTTCTTTTCTTTTCTTTTTCTTCTTCTGGTACTGTTCCACGTCCCTTTGCATCATGGGCGCTCGTGGTGACTCCGATGTGCATCACCCCTCCTCTTCTTCCTCCTCCTCCTCCTCATCCTACTTCTACTACTACTACTACGAGGACAACGATGATCCCTTGGACACGAGTCCCGTCCATTACCCTTCCAACGCTCCCAGCAGTCACCGCCACAACTCGGACGTCCAGCTACACGGCTCTGGAACCTCGCCTTTCTTCTTCAATGGCCGCTCTTCTTCTTCTCCTCCTCCTCCTCCGCCTCTTCCTCCTCCTCCCATGCTCAACAACAAGTCACAACCGTGGTCTGGTGGTGAGTCTGTCTACGTCGCACTGACTCCCTCGACGGGTAACGGCTCGGCGTCAGCAGCAGTCCTGGACTCTGGTCCTTACCCTCAGGACACGTACGTCTACTACGGTGACTCCTACCCGGACGGTTACGTCTTCTATGACGACCAGCAGGGACCTGACGGCGGAGGGGTTGAGGGCGGTGCTGACCTCACGGGGCCCATCTTCTTGGGCTGCCTGTGTCTGCTGGGTCTGGTGCTCAACGGTGTGTTCTTCTGGGCCGCTTCCGGCCTGGCGCGCGGGCCGAGGACGATGACCTACTTTCTGCTGAGCAATCTGGCCGTGGTGCACGTGCTCTATTTGCTGGGCAGCGGGCCTCTGTCGGTTGTCTCTGTCGCCCTCGGTGATTGGCCCTTCGGCATTGCGATGTGTGAGTCGTGTCGTGTCGTGTCGTGTCGTGTCGTGTTGTATTGTACTGTGTTTTATCATACTGTATTGTACTGTGTTGCATTGTAGAGACTATTGTATCGTATCATATTGTATTCAGTTCTGTTTTGTTCTATGTCATTCTATTATGTAGTATATTTTCGTATCATGCATTGTATTGTATTGTATTGTATTCTGTTCTGTTCTATTGTAGAGTCTATCGTACTGTATTGTGTTTTATTATATTGTATTGTAATGCATTATAGAGATTCGTGTATTGTAATGTATTGTATTGTATGCTATGCTATGCTATGCGTATCATGTCGTATTGTATTGTGTTGTATTCTATTCTGTTCTATTGTAGAGTCTATCGTACTGTATTGTTTTGGATTCTGTTGTATTGTTGGGACTGTTGTATTATATTGCATTGCATTACATTACATTGCAATTCATTGCATCAGTTGCATTGCATTGTAGTGTTGTGTTGTGTTGTGTAATAGTGTAGTATTTGATATATTACATTGTAGGGTCTGAATTGTATTGTATTTATTGTAGCAGATATACTTTTTTTTGTTTTTGGAGGGGGGGGGGGGGGGGGGGGGGGCAAGAAAACTGACCAAGAGGTAGGCCAACCGTGGACTAGAATTTTCAGCATGTTCATTCTGTCTAGTTAGTTCGATTCTCCTTCTAATAAGATATACGTATGTCATAAACACATCAGTCCGTCGATGGTGTAGTCACTTTGCATGGTCTGTCCATGTTTTCTTTTTCTTTTTCTTTTTTTTCTTTTTTTACTTTTTTTTTTCTAAACAAATATTCTTTTGTTTGTATTTTTCATGCTTCCTCTCATGAGAAAAATAGAAAGAAAATGTCTCTCTCTCTCTCTGTATTTCTGTGTACTCCCTCACACACACACACACACACACACACACACACACACACACATAGACACACACCCACTGACACATACGCATGCTCACACATACACACACGTGTACACACACACACATACAGACACACACACACACACACAGAGCAGAAGAAGAATCACATGCCGTTGACCTCCTTCACCGTTCCACACCGCTTTGACCCCCCCACCCTCCCACCTCCACCCCCAACCCCCACCCCCTTTCCTCCCCCCCCCCCGCCCGCACCCTCCACTCCCACTCACCACCACCCCTCCACCCACCACCACCCCCCATCCATGTCTTCCTCCTTCCCCCCCCCCCTCCCTCCCTCTCTCCCTCCTCCTAACCAAAGCGCCTCCTCTTCCACCTTCACCCCCCCAGCCCAGCCCCGCCCCGCCCCCCTCCCCCCTCTGGGTTGTTCCATCTCAGGCTTGGATAGGTTCACTGACCCCCCCCGCCCCCCCACCCACCCCCCTCCCACCCCCCACCATCCACCAGCAGTCTTCCTTCCGGTCTTCTGGCGCTTCTCGCGTGACCTTGACTGACCGTCGAGGAAAAAGATAGAAAGAAAGAAAAAAAAAAAAAAATCGGTCACCTATTCAGTACACAGGCTGTTGTCCATAGTCCTAGGCCTTAAAAA
The DNA here is from genome assembly GCF_041734735.1 of Babylonia areolata. NCBI lineage: Eukaryota > Metazoa > Mollusca > Gastropoda > Neogastropoda > Buccinidae > Babylonia > Babylonia areolata. Next base: position 4,162,138 of record NC_134889.1, read on the forward strand.
AAAAAAAAAAAAAAAAAAAAAAAAAAACTGCGCTCAACAGTAGGGAAATAGGGGGGGGAAAAAAGCCCAACCACCACCACCATCAAACATAACAAATTACCAACAAGAACAACAAATAAATAAGGTAAAACAAGATAAAAAATAAATAAACAGAAAAAGAGTGGAAGTGATGGCCTAGAGGTAACGCGTCCGCCTAGGAAGCGAGAGAATCTGAGCGCGCTGGTTCGAATCACGGCTCAGCCGCCGATATTTTCTCGAGTCACACCGGCTGTCACCTGAGTATTTTTCTCCCCTTCCACGACACCTTGCATGGTGGTCTGGACGCTAGTCATTCGGATGAGACGATAAACCCAGGTCCCGTGTGCAGCATGCACTTAGCGCACGCAAAAAAAAGACCCCACGGCAACAAAAGGGTTGTCCCTGGCAAAATTCTGTAGAAAAAAACCCACTGCGGATAGGTGAACGAAAAACTAAAAAAAAATGCATGCAGGAAAAAGTACAAAACAATGGGTGGCGCTTTCAGTGCAGCGACGCGCTCTCCCTGGGGAGAGCAGCCCGAATTTCACCCTAATAATGTAATGTGGCGGGGTGGGGGGGTGGGGGTGGGGGGTGGGGGGTCGTTCTCCCTAAAAAGTTTACATTTCTATATTCCTGAATAGCGGTTACTAATTATTTTGAAGAGCGTTTTTTTTGGTTGCTTGGGGTTGTTGTTGTTGGTTTTTTTCAGTTGTTTTTTTGTGGGGTTTTTTTTTTTTTGTTTGTTTGTTTTTTCTTTTTGAGGACCAGATCTGTTTCTACCTGCTACTAACGATGGCATGGCCTGAAAATTTCGCGTAACCGAGAGTGGTTTGAAGATGGAGAGAGAGAGAGAGAGAGAGAGAGAGAGAGAGAGAGAGAGAGACGGAGAAACGGAATGGTTTATTCACATATAGGCCTCAGCCCCAAGTGAAGGGGTTAATATGAACATTATGCAACTCAATACGACAACATAAGCAAACAAGCATAAATGCTTAGAGAGAGAGAGAGAGAGAGAGGTGAGAAGGGGGGGGGGGTAGACTGGGGAAGAGATGGGGGCAGGAGTGGGGGGGGGGGGGGGGGGGGGGAGGGGGGAGGTGTGTCAGTGAGCTTTTGTTGGAACAAGTATCGGGAGAGAGATCCTCAGTGAATTTCCGGAACTGTTTCAACAGATACTCGAGGACGTGGATAAAAAAAAAAAATAATAAAAAAACAAACAAAAAAAAAACCCGAACTGTATGAGAGATAATGCATTGTCTGTTTGTGTTGTGTTGTGTTGTGTTGTGTTGTTTTAGCGTACTGCAAGAAGGTGACAAAGTGGTTAAGACGCTCATCTGCCGATACAGGGTTCAGTCTGTGAGGGTCTGGGTTCGAATCCCGCCCGGCGACGACTCTTGCCCTTTCCTCAATGTTTGACTAGAAAATTGAACTGGGCGTCCAGACAATCGGATGAGACGACAAACTAATGTCCCGCACTTGGCGCACTGAAAAAGAACCTATGGCAACGAGAGTGTGCGGCCTCCGAGCACACCTGAAGAGGATTGGAGTGGCAGCCACATCCCTATGTGACTGCGGCCAGGCTGACCAGACCCCATCCCATATTCTCCAAGACTGCCCCCTGTATGAGAAGATGCGAGCAGTCCTGGCCTGGGGGTGCTGACCTCAACACCAAGCTCTGGGGGACGGCAGCCGATCTTCACCGGACGTCCGAGTTTGTGGCATCCTTCGGACTTTGACCCTGACTGCGTAGCTGTCGAACGCAAAAGAAAGAAAGAAAAGAAAGTCCTCTGGAAAACTCCGACAGAAGAAATCCTCTCTGATAGGTACACAAAGTTCTCACCACACTGCTCTATGGATGTGAATCATGGACGGTCTACAAACGCCACGCCAAAAAGCTGAACCACTTCCACACCACCAGCCTCAGAAAACTTCTCGGCATAAAGTGGCAAGAGAAGATCCCTGACACAGAGGTGCTCACTCGTGCAAACTTGCCCAGCATCTACACCATCTTGATGCAGGCCCAGCTGCGCTGGGCAGGCCAAGTAGTTCGCATGCCAGACCACCGGCTCCCCAAGAAACTGCTGTACGGCGAACTCCAACTTGGCAAGCGCTCCCATGGAGGCCAAAAGAAGCGCTTCAAAGACACTCAGAAAGCTTCTCTGAAGGCCACGACACGTGGGAGCTGAATGCAATGGACAGACCAAAGTGGCGTTCAGCTGTCCACAAAGGCGCCAAATCCTGTGAGGCCAACAGAATCGCTGCAGCAGAGCAACTCAGACGGGCCAGGAAAAGCAGTGCCAGCAAGTCCCCGACAGCCGCCAACATCCCCTGTCCACACTGCGTCAGAACCTTCCGGGCGCGGATCAGTGGCCTGACCAGTCATCTGCGCACCCACAGAGCCCAACCCACCCACCCCCAGGATGACTAGATGGTCCTCGTCGATCCCGACGGACGAACCACCACACATGCATTCAAAGGCGTGACTAAGCGCGTTGGGTTATTATGCTGCTGGTCAGGCATCTGTAAAGCAGATGTGGTGTAGCGTGTATGGATTTGTCCGAACGCAGTGACGCCTCCTTGATAAACTGAAGCTGAAACTGAGAGGCTGTAATGCATTACTATATATCATGACTATATATTCTAAATATATTTCTGTTTAATAATTACGATGTAATAATTAATTGCAATGTTTTTAAAAGCGAATATGTGAAATGCTTTTATTTGAGAACATATGTTTATTACTCTTGTTTAATCAAGTTATCCGCGTGTGTGGGGTGGAGTGGGGGGGGGGGGGGGTGCGGGTGTGTGCTGATTATCTGGTTGTGGTTTTCCGCAATTCATCTTTATTCTTATCTTATCTGTCTATTATAATCAATGTGCAGTATAGTAGGCTATGTTTATAATTATATTCAAATAATGTTTCTTAATTCTTTCTGTTTTTACATTAAGAATACTAGTTATTACCTGCAGTGTGTGGATATATGTATGAAACGATGTATGTGATACTTTTTTTTACATTTGTATCTTCGTAATATTTGTAGGGGCTGTTGTTGGCTTTTACAGTTATGGTCCCCACGTTGTTTACTTGTCTATGTTGTGATAATGCACCTGACCAAATTTCTCCAGTTGGAGATAATAAAGTTATTCTTACCTTATCTTATCTTTCTTATTACAACCGATTATGTCTGCTGAAATTCCCCGATTTTCTTATTCGTGAAGTCCGTAAACCATTTTCATTTGAGTCACAATGAATGCATTCTGTTTCATTTTATGTATCTCTGTGAGTCGATTTATCTGCAAATCAGTTGTTCTCGTGAAATCGTCTTACGTTTATTTATTTATTTATTTATAAGAATAAGAATAACTTTATTATCTCCAACTGGAGAAATTTGGTCAGGTGCATTATCACAACATAGACAAGTAAACAACATGGGGACCATAACTGTAAAAGTCAACAGCTTTTACGAATATTACGAAGACACAAATGTAAAAAAATATCTCATACACCGTTTCATACATACATCCACACACTGCAGGTAATAACTAGTATTCTTAATGTAAAAACAGAAAGAATTAATAAACATTATTTTGAATATAATTATAAGCATAGCCTACTATATTGCACATTGATTCTCCTCCTCCTCCTTCTCCTCTTCTTCTCCTCCTCCTCTCCTTCTTCTCCTCCTCCTCCTCTTCTGCTTCTCCTCCTCCTCTTCTTCTTCTCCTCCTCCTCTTCTTCTTCTCCTCCTCCTCCTCTTCTTCTCCTCCTCCTCTTCTTCTTCTCCTCTTCTTCTTCTCCTCCTCCTCTTCTTCTTCTCCTACTCTTCTTCTTCTCCTCCTCCTCTTCTTCTCCTCCTCTTCTTCTCCTCCTCCTCTTCTCCTCCTCTTCTTCTCCTTCTCCTCTTCTTCTGCTTCAAATACTTCTCCTCCTCTTCTTCTTCTCCTCCTCTTCTTCTGCTTCTTCTTCTCCTCTTCTTCTGCTTCAAATACTTCTCCTCCTCCTCCTCTCCTTCTCCTCCTCCTCCTCCTCTTCTTCTTCTATTATCCTCTTCTTCTTCTCTTCTCCTCCTCTTCTTCTGCTCATCCTCTTCTTCTCTTATCCTCTTCTTCTTCTTCTCCTCCTCCTCCTCTTCTCCTCCTCCCCCTCCTCCTCTTCTTCTTCTCCTCCTCCTCTTCTTCTTCTTCTCCTCCTCCTCTCCTTCTTCTCCTCCTCCTCTGCTTCTTCTTCTTCTCCTCCTCCTCCTCCTCCTCTTCTTCTTCTTCTTCTCTCTGCTGTTTCTACTCTCTGTACTTCACGAACCAACTGGAGACATAACAGGGGGTGAAACGTGAATGTACTTCAGGACTTCGGGAAGAGAGGGGAGAAAATGTGAATGACATTCTTCTGACGGGGGTGGTGGGTGCGGCGGGGGGGGGGAGGGGAGGAAGGGGGTGTGTGTGTGTGAGTGGGTGCGACTGAGGATCGCTGGGGGGGGGGGGGGGGGGGGGGGGGGGAGGGGGGAGGGAGAGAGAGAGAGAGTCGTGGAAGGTTAAAGACCCACTCCACCTTTCTTGGTGGCTGTGGGAGAGAGGGGGGTGGGGGGTGGAGGAGGGGGAGGGTTGCTGTTGGATGGAATGGGTGGGAGAGAGAGTCAGTTGAAGGTGTTGATCCAGTTATACTTTTTGTAACCCCCCCCCCACACACACACACACACACCCACATAACACCTCACATCCCCACCCACCCACCCACCCCCACTCTCTCCACCCCCTCCATCACTCCCACCGCACCATCCCTTGTCCCTCCCCCCCCCCCCCCGCCCCACACCAACCCCCACCCCACCCCCATCCCTACCACTACCCCCCCCCTCTCTCTCCTCCCTCCCCCAAACACGCACCCAACACCACCCACCTCCTTTCCCCCCCCCCCCCGCCCCGTCCCCTCTCCCCCCCCCACACCTGTCCCATCCACTTCTTTTTCTCACTTCCTCCCCCCCCCCCTCCCCCCCACCAAGCCCACCACCCCCACCGCCGCGCCAATCACCACCACCACCACCACCACCACCACTCCTCACTATGCCTTCCCTACCCTACCCTACCCTACCCTACCCCATTACCCTTTCTCTATCCACTCCCTGCATTCCTGACCACCACCCCTCCCTCCCCCACCTCTCCCTCCCTCCCTCCCTCCACACCCTATTCCCCTACCTTCCCCCCCCCCCCGACCCCCCCCCCCACCACCACCACCACGCTCCTTCTTTTCATCATCTCCCTTTCTCTTGTTTCCGTCCAGAGGCAGACAGTACTGTGATGTGATGTGTGTGTGTGTGTGTGTGTGTGTGTGTGTTTGTGTGTGTACGTGCGTGTGCGTACGTGTCTGTGTGTGCGTGTGTGCCAATGTATACGTACGTGTGCCTGTACTATGCGTGCGTGCGTGCGTGCGT
>NC_134889.1:4172575-4177575 GCF_041734735.1 Babylonia areolata
ATTGTCGATGGACACCACAGATTACTAAACAGGCAGAAGGGACATTCCTTCTTCGCGCGATCGGAAAACGCGTTCCGGTTGGCCAAGGCGTCCGCCATCTTGTTTACCCTGTAACTCGTGAGAGGCGGCGTCGCACACACACACACACGCCTAATGTCGGAGTCATTGGAAAGTCGCTTTCCAAGTTTCGTTTTACCACACACTGATTTTGAGTGTACTATCTGTTTCTTTCTATGTGCTTCTGACCAGATAAATTCGGCTGTGCACATACTTGACTGAATCAGAGTTAGCTAGATTGCGCCGATCGACTGATTGCGCGTAACACTAACAGGCGGAGTTTGCAAGGAAAGAGGAGGGGTGGGGATGGTGTCCGCGTTGTTTCTGCAGTTCATTACATTTACCCTATAACACCCGTAAAGAAGCTGAATATGACTGAGTCTATTCATCACTGGGCCAAAGTAGTTTAGGCCTACTGGCAAACTCTAGCCTGTGATTACATTGTCAGTCACTTCAGATGAATCTGTGTGCATGTTTGTAACGCGAGTGAGATTGTGAGTGTATGTATGCGTGTTTGGATAACATTCCTCTTCAGCATTAAAAACATACAAGGACACATTTTTTCATTATAACAGCAAAACCCCTTATAGGCGGTCACTGTATGAGCAGTACCAGTGGGATGGTTCTCACATGGAGTTTTCCACCTCAAACGAGGAAGAAAAAGAAGAAGGCAATTCAGTGTTTCCAAGCACTTTTGCTTCCTATATTTATGAATTCAAACTTCTTTTGAGAGGCCGCCTCTAATTTACAGCTACTACTTCCTGGCTAAAGGGGTGGCCGCCCAAGAGAGGATTTACTGTATATTATTGTATTAAAAATCATTGTATTAAAATAGTGTACTCACATCAATGCACCTTCCTCGATCAGCCACAGAATTGTGAATGTCGCAGAATGTAGAGTAGGCATCACTGTCAGTGTCAATCTAACATTTTTCACCCAAACAACAGATAATGAAGATTACTGTCATTTGACACATTTCACAAATAGGTCACTGTATCGTGCACTGCCAGTGTTGGTCAGATTATAAATAAATCCTCAGAGTATCACACAGTCAATGTCATACATTGCACAGATAGGGAAATCCTAATAGCATTATACTGTCACCAGTGTCAGCGTCACACACACGTTGCAGAGATAGGGAAATCCTTAGAGTGTCATATACTGTCACCAGTTATTCTCTAACTGAAGAATATGTTCACTATGTTTCTTCTTCAACTTTTTCTTGCCTTCCTGTGATGTCTCCAACTTCCTCTGCTGGCTTTTATTTTCTTTCTTCAAAGCGTCAAGAGCCTGCTTGGTTTTCTCAAGTTCTTTCATAAGAGTGTCACTGTCGATTCTGGGCTCTTTAGCAGGTGGTTCATCAAGCGGTGCCACATCACTGACATTACTGCTGTTGGTACAAGGGCTGGCTTCAGAATCTGAATCGGAATGTTGTCTTTTTCGTTTATCTATTGCCACAATGACGTCTCTCTTCTTTGGTTGAGGTCGTCGACAATCTAGAGAGGGAGGAGGATTTGGGCAGGTGACGAGGGTAGGGACTGCAGTTGGAAGGAGTTTAGATTCCTGAATGTTCGTCGGGCAGTTGAAAGCCTTCTCCTCAAAGTGCACTGAGCACACCTGTTTCCTCTTGATGTTGGAGATGTTGACGTCAGCTCGTCGGATGTTGATGACCCATTTCTGGCATCTTAAAAAAAAAAAAAAAAGTATTTTTATTTACTCACACCGTGACAGTGCACTCATACATAAAACCTCTCACCAACTCTTATGGAAAAATGTGGTGCACAAAAAAAGACAGATCCATACTGAAATACACACACACACACACACACACACTCTCTCTCTCTCTCTCTCTCTCTCTCTCTCTCTCTCTCTCTCTCACTCACACACACACACACACACACACACACACACACACACACACACATTATTTTGTTCCAGTGTTTTCCGCAGAGCAGCAGACTCTTTACTCCGGCTAGTATAAACAATGACCAGAATCAGCCAGAATTGCTTGTTTTCTACGACTCAATTTCTGTCTGTACTTTAAGACACTTTGAAAGCCCCCCCCCGCACCCCCCCCGCCCCCCCCCCCCTTCTCCGCACCATCAGCGGTTTCCTCACAGGCGATACATTTCTCCCGAAGCAACGCAGATGTCTTATCACAGGAAAATATAAACATCAACGTAGGCTGAGTCTGCGAAGCTTGGCCTCCCATGGAGAATGCCCAAACTGAAAAGAAAAAGATATGAACTTACCGTTCTCTTTCCGTCTCTGGGTTGGGAAAATTAAACATCCACACAGTTCTGCCCGTCCTTTCATCGATGCTGGTTTTGCTGTTATTACTGCAGTTAATTACACAGAAGTACTTCGCACCACGTGTTGATACTGTTGAAATAGCCGCCATCGCAAATCGTGTACAGGGATAACAAAATGGCGGCCCGAGTATGTACGGAAACTAACGGAACATACCGAAGGCGCGTATGTCCGTTCTGCCTATTTTAGTATTCTGTGATGGACACATCTCTCTCTCTCTCTCTGTATCTCAGTGATCGTGAATAACCAGCATATATGTGTGTGTGTGTGTGTGTGTGTGTGTTCAGTGTGTGTGTGTGTGTGTGTGTGTGTGTGTGTGTGTGTGTGTGTGTGTGTGTGTGTGTGTGTGTGTGTGTGTGTGTGTGTGTAAAAATGCTCCCATTCCGTCGTTGTTGTTTTGTTTTTGTTTTGTCTACTAGGAAAAACAGTAACAACAGCGACACTCTCTCCGTGGATTTTATTTTATTTTATTTTATTTCCAAGGGGTAAAAAAGAAAAGAAGGGAAAAAAAAAACACTCCCCTTAATAAATTAATACTCACCTTACGCAGGAAAAAAAAAGTCAAGGAAAAAAAAAAGACAACAAGATAAAACAGAAACAAAAAAAAAACATTGTGCTTTTATAGGCGAATCGGGAAGATTAGGCAAATCTGACCAACTTTGGTGTAAACGAAGACAGCTGATCGTTATTACTCTGATGTCGACGAATTCGGTCTTTGCAGCAAAAAGGCAAAGACCTCTCTGATGGGGGCATACATGTGTGAGTTGTTTCGTGGATTGCATTGCATTGTATTGCATTGCATCAATGCACTGCATCGCATTGTTTCATGTTTTGCCATTGTGTTGCAATGCACGGCATTGCATCAACGCATTGCATTGCATTATTTTATTGTAGTGTATTGTGTTCTGTTGTGGTTGTTGGTTGTTGTTTTTTTGACTCACTTGTGTAAACAAAGTGAGTCTATGTTTTAACTCGGTGTTCGGTTGTCTGTGTGTGTGTCTGTGTGTCCGTGGTAAACTTTAACATTGACATTTTCTCTGCAAATACTTTGTCAGTTGACACCAAATTAGGCATAAAAATAGGAAAAATTCAGTTCTTTCCAGTCATCTTGTTTAAAACAATATTGCACCTCTGGGATGGGCACAAAAAAAAAAAGAAAAAAAAGAAGCCTAATTATATGCAAACTGCATTTACTGTTATATTTATATTTTTTGTATTCTCTAAACTTGGCACTTTGATCTCATATTCTGACCTGACAACAAGAGCAGTCATTCTTATCATTTTTTGTTCAAACAGGAACTTCTTTTGCTAAGCATGGAAGTTTTATTTATTTTGCAAACGTTTTGGTGCAGAGGGTAAAGAAAGGAAATTACTCTGTAGTTAATGCTAGGGGACTTAATTCGCTTTAAACTGATCTTTCTCATCTTAAACATTACATTTTCAAATTATACTCAATACATAAAAAGCTTGGATTTTTTTTTTAAAGTGTATCACAAGTGAGTCTTGAAGGCCTTGCCTCTCTTGTTTTTTTTTGTTTTTTTATGTTGTATTGTACTGTATTATTTTTGTATTGTATTACATTGCATTACACTGTATGCTATTGTGTTGTGTTGTTGTTTTTCATGTTGTACTGCATTATAGGTGTGTTGTATTACATTGCATTGCATTGTATTGTTTTGTTGTATTGTATTGTGTTGTGTTGTTGTTATTGTTTTTTTTTTTATGTTGCACTGTACTGCATTGTATTGTATTACTTTGTATTGTATTGCAATGTGTTTCATTGTATTGTATTGTGTTGTTGTTTGCTTGTTGTTGTACTGTATTATAAATGTGTTACACTGCATTACCTTGTGTTGTATTGTGTTGTTGTTATTGTTTTATGTTGTATTGTACTGTATAGTATTGCATTACCTTGTATTGTATTGTGTTGTTGTTATTGTTTTATGTTGTATTGTATTGTACTGTATTGTAATTGTATTTTATTGTGCTGCATTGCAATGCATTGCAGTTTGTTTTGTTGTGTTGTGTTGTGGTTGTTTTCATGTTGTATTTTGCTGTGTTGTACTGTATTGCAATTGTATTCTATTGCACTGCATTGTGTTTTATTGTATCGTATTGTGTTGTGTTGTTATTTTCATGTTGTATTGTACTGTATTGTATTGTATGACGTTGTATTGTATTGCATTGCATCTTATTGTATTGTGTTGTGATTTTTCTTTTTCTATATTGTATTGTACTGTATTGTAATTGTATTATATCCTTTTTTGTTTTTATATTGTATTGTCTTATATGTTATATTTGCACTGTATTATATTGTTATTGTATTTGTATTGTATTGCAGCTGTCTGGTATATTTGTATTGTATTGCAGTTGTGCTGTATTAACTCACTCAGTACGGCCAGTCCTCTCTTCTCCTCCACACAGACCCCTCGGATGTCCAGTGGGTGTCTGAATGACCCAACCTTTAGCTTCCGTCGTTAGATTTGTGGTATTCTTTGTCAACATTCACGTCTTCAGTATAAGAGCCTTCCGCTTGCAATATTTTGATGATGGTAATTGGGCTGAAACGCTGTTAACGTCGTCTCTTTCGCCGTTCGTATGGAGAGAGTTCAAATGTAATGTAATTGTATTGT
>NC_134889.1:4180075-4215075 GCF_041734735.1 Babylonia areolata
GTTGTGATATGCTGTTCTGTGTTGTACTATGGTGTGCTATGTTGTACAGTGCTGTGTTGTGATATGCTGTTCTGTGTTGTACTATGGTGTGCTATGCTGTACAGTGCTGTGTTGTGATATGCTGTTCTGTGTTGTACTATGGTGTGCTATGTTGTACAGTGCTGTGTTGTGATATGCTGTTCTGTGTTGTACTATGGTGTGCTATGTTGTGTTGTGCTATAGTGTGTTGTGCTGTGCAGTGCTATGTTGTTCCGTATTGTGCTATGGTGTGCTATGCTGTTCTGTGTTGTGTTATGGTGTGCTGTGTCGCGTTTTGCTATGTTGTGCCGTGCTGTGTTGTGCTTTGTTGTTCCGTATTGTACTATGGTGTGCTATGTTGTGCCGTGCTGTGTTGTGCTATGCTGTTCCGTATTGTACTATGGTGTGCTATGCTGTTCTGTGTTGTGTTATGGTGTGCTATGTTGTGTTGTGCTATGGTGTGCTATGTTGTGCCGTGCTGTGTTGTGCTATGCTGTTCCGTATTGTACTATGGTGTGCTATGCTGTTCTGTGTTGTACTATGCTGTGCAGTGTTGTGCTGTGCTGTTTTGTGCTATCATGGTGTGCTATGTTTGTGCTGTTCTGTGTTGTGCTATGCTGTGTTGTGCACAGCCACGCACACCACACTCCAGATGTGTGACCAGCCAGCAGTGGCGAAGTGGTCAGCGTAGCGAACTGATGACTGGGAGGACGCAGGTTCGATTCCCAGCGGAGGTCGTTGTTTTGTTGTCGTTGTTGTTGTTTTCGGCCCGCGACCGGCTCCTACCCAGAGTTGATTGTGCTGTGGTCTTAAACGGGAAGTCTGGCACCTCACAGTCGAGTATCACCCACTTCACGGATGCGTCTTCGGATGTATTGCTCAAATTTCCTGACCAACACTGCAAGTGTCTGTATCTCTCAGGCCTGGTCGACGCCGTGATGTCATTATGAAAGTAAACGTAAGAGTACAGCCTTGTTACGTAGTTCCCAAACCTAAAATGGACCCCGATAGCAGCATCGTCGTCATCATCATCATCCTTCCACTTCATCATCATCAACACACACACACACACACACACAAGTCCCAAAAGCGGTGGCCTTTCCCGCTCCGTGTCATGGTGACCTCAGTTATGATACTCCTCCACTTCCGTGCTTGGTGTAAGTCTTGCCATGGTCTTCAGTGTTGGCTAGTTCATGAGGGACTGTCGCTTGAGGGACGTGGTGGCGGTCTCCACTCTTGGGGGGCGGGGTGGATGGGTGGCGGGGGGGGGGGGGTGCCGCTCTGGATCTGCGACAAAACGATTACTGTTGTCACCAGGTGCTGTCCTAAGCACGTTAACTCTCTCCATACGAACAGCGAAAGAGACGACGTTAACAGTGTTTCACCCCAATTACCATCATCAAAATACTGCAAGTAGAAGGCTCTTATACTGAAGAGGTGACTGTTGACAAAGAATACCACAATTATTCTGACGACGGAAGCTAAAGGTTGGGTCATTCAGACACCCACTGGACATCCGAGGGGTCTGTGTAGAGGAGAAGAGAGGACTGGCCGTACTGAGTGAGTTAAATCAGGACAGGCACTACTGAACACCACCGGAATGACTCAACAGCAGTGCAGGGTCTCCTCTGGTGTGTGGCCTCGTGATGGCCATATATTATCGGTAGTTCCCTGTGGACTGCCGACATTGGAACTGTGACAGATGAACCCGGGTGTGGCCGTGTTTGGGGGGGACTCGGAATGAGCGGCGTGGGAGTAATGCCACTGAAACGGTGCGGATGATGGAGCAGCAAAAAAAAACCCCGAAACCCCCCCCCCCCCCCCCCCGAAAAACCCCCCACCCCAAAACAAACAAAAAACCCCAACAGATGTGTGATGGGATATTAAACTGAAACACACAAGCACACACACACACACACATACACACATGCACCCTCACACACACACTCACACACATATACACCTTCACACACACACACACACACACACACACACACACACACACACACACACATATACACCCTCACACACACACACACACACATACATATACACCCTAACACACACACACACACACACACACACACACACACACACACACAAGAGAACAGGTGCCAAGAAGTCGGAATAATTTTTTGCCAATCGGTGAAACTTTAACGGCATGATCATAAAGTCTATATTCCAGTCAACATTTGGTGAGTCAAAAATCATGTGGGAAAAAACAAAACAAAACAAAACAAAGAGAGAAGAAAAAGTTTGTCTTCCACCATTCTATTCTATACTCCCCTCTCAACCAGCCCCACCTCTTGCCATCTCTTAATTTGTATTGTATTGTATTGCATTGCATTGCATTGCATTGTATTGTTTTGTATTGTATTGCATTGCATCGTATTGTTTTGTTTTGTATTGTATTGTATTGCATTGTATTGTCACAACAGATTTCTCTGTGTGAAATTCGGGCCGCTCTCCCCAGGGAGAGCGGGTCGCTACACTGACAGCGCCACCCTTTTTTTTTTTTTTTTTTTTTTTTTTTAATTAATTTTTTCCTGTGTGCAGTTTTATTTGTTTATCCTATCGACGTGGTTTTTCTACTGAATTTTACCAGGGACAACCCTTTTTTTTTTTTTTTTTTCTTTTTTTTTTTGCGTGCATTCTTTTACGTGCGCTAAGTGCATGCTGCACATGGGACCTCGGTTTTTCGTCTCATCCGAATGACTAGCGTCCAGACCACCATTCAAGGTCTAGTGGAGGGGGAGAAAATATCGGCGGCTGAGCCGTGATTCGAACCAGGACGCTCAGGTTCTCTCGCTTCCTCAGCTGTCGGTCATTAACTCTTTTTCTCCCTGCCCGAGCGACATTCCATGTGAATTGCACATTTTCAATGCTGCACTCTACAAGTGGTGATAACTGAGACAAACGTGCACTGATTTGAGACAAGGAAAATTCCATAATCAACATTTAAGGAATAATTCATATATACAATATAAAGGGCATACGTTATTCTTTTCTACACGAGGAAAAACAAAAACAAAAACAACCAGGGATTAAACGGCTTGAAGGAAATCACAATGACATTGCGTAAAAAAACAAACAAAAAAACCCCAAAAACAATGAGCAATCACAAGGTTGTTATCAGAACATGGCACACACACACACACACACACACAATTACCTGTTAATCATCAGGACATAACAAACTCAACCATGACGTTAAAGCTGCAAAGGACTAAAAAAAAATAATAAAAATAAAAATAAAAATTAAAAAAATGTAGAGAAATATACAGTCCTGTACTGTCAGACATACGATGTGAACTGCTCCAAGAGCCCTTCTGATTCTTTACTCTTTTCGGTTTCTTAATCGCATGAGAAGAAAAATACCACTTCGATAGCAGCTTTTATTCATGCACTTTAAAATGTATTATTTGTATATAAGAAAAATTCAACCTGAAGAACACTTTCAAAAAAAAAAAAAGATTTCTCTATAAAGTTTATTAATTGTATAAGAAGAAAAATACAACTACAGTGACACTTTTCATTCATTTCTCTTTAAAGTTTCTTCACTGCAAAAGAAGAAAAACACTACTTCAAGAATGCTTTTATATGATCCCCCCTTTCACTCCCAAAAACGGAGTATGGCTGCCTACATGGCGGAGTAAAAACGGTCATACACGTAAAAGCCCACTCGTGTACATACGAGTGAACGTGGGAGTTGCAGCCCACGAACACAGAAGAAGAAGAAGAAGATTCCCCCTTTCAGTATGTTAATTGTATAAATGTTTAAGTTGTTTATTATCATTTTCCTGGATAAGTGCAAACACCAAAATGCTAGAACACTGGGTCGATCACCCCCCCCCCCCCCCCCCAATAAAAGGCCGACACTCTATCATATTCATATCCATTGTACATATTAAGTGAAAGAAAACATACCAGCATGTTCCTTTGTAAAATCATTCACGGGGAAAACCACCACTGATAAAGAAAAGACAAAGCACAAAAGAAGAAGAAATGGAAAAAAAAGACATTCCATACCTTGCGTGGAACTGAACGTGAGAAAGATTATAACGCAAACTATACAGACACAACTTTTCGAGTCAATGTTCGGTAAATATGCATAGCATAATCAGAAACTAAGCAGCATCTCATCAGTACCCATTTTATTGTCAAGCAAATAAATCATAATACACTCAGACAATACAGACAAATAAAGCCTCTTTGTATGTGCAACCCTTGACCAATTACGGATACAGATGTCATTTCCTTCAAAACTCTCAGCACTACATTTCTTGAGACTAACATCTAACTCTAAATTCTTGGGGGGAGAAAAAACAACAACCAAATATTCATTAAACGATCACCCATTTTCCAAGGAGCACACGCCATTTGAATGAAAACTCTACACATATACTCACAGTCTGCAAAGTAAATTTGCTTTTAAACCATATCCCCCATCCCCCACTCCCACAAAAAAAAGAAAAAAAAAGGCACACCAAAAAAAAAAAAAAAAAAAAGGAAGATTTAACCTTTATCTCCCCCCCCCCCCCCCCCCTCCTTTTTTTTTTTTTTTTTTTTTGATATCTCACAGGCCAAATCATCATGTTATTTTGTGCTCAGGAATACATGGGATACCGTCTTGGGACATGGCACAAAACATGCGGCTGGCCTTCAGACAATGCTGTGGACAGAGATAACGCTCTTTTGTTAAAGGGGACCCCACACCTAACACTCTCTACTGCTAAATGTGTCCCCACAAAATTCTTTAGCCAAGACAAACATTGATGTGAATAAATAACACACTCTATTGCTAAAGGGGTCCCTATAAAAGTCATTATCGAAGACAAACATTGATGTGAATAACTAACACACTCTACTGCTAAAGGGGTCCCCACAACAATCATTGGCAAAGACAAACACTGATGTCAATAACTAACACACTCTACTGCTAAAGGGGTCCCTATAAAAGGCATTAGCCAAGACAAACATTGATGTCAATAACTAACACAGTCTATTGCTAAAGGGGTCCCTATAAAAGTCATTAGCAAAGGTAAACACTGATGTGAATAAATAACACACTCTACTGCTAAAGGGGTCCCCACAAAAATCATTGGCAAAGACAAACATTGATGTCAATAACTAACACTCTATTGCTAAAGGGGTCCCCAGAAAAGTCATTAGCCATGACAAACATTGATGTCAATAAATAACACTCTATTGCTAAAGGGGTCCCTATAAAAGTCATTAGCCAAGACAAACATTGATGTGAATAAATAACACACTCTATTGCAAAAGGGGTCCCTATAAAAGTCATTAATAAAGACAAACATTGATGTGAATAACTTACACACTCTACTGCTAAAGGGGTCCCCACAAAAATCAGTGGCAAAGACAAACATTGATGTGAATAGCTAACACACTCTATCGCTAAAGGGGTCCCTATAAAAGTCATTAGCCAAGACAAACATTGATGTCAATAACTAACACACTCTCTAATGCTAAAGGGGTCCCCACAAAAATCATTCGCCAAGACAAACATTGATGTGAATAACTAACACACTCTACTGCTAAAGGGGTCCCTATAAAAGTCATTAGCCAAGACAAACATTGATGTGAATAACTAACACACTCTACTGCTAAAGGGGTCCCTATAAAAGTCATTAGCCAAGACAAACATTGATGTGAATAACTAACACACTCTACTGCTAAATGGGTCCCCACAAAAATCTTCAGTGAAGACATACATTGATGTGAATAACTAACACACTCTACCCCTAAAGGGGTCCCCACAAAAATCATTAGCAAAGACAAACACTGATGTCAATAACTAACACACTCTATTGCTAAAGGGGTCCCCACAAAAATCATTAGCCAAGACAAACATTGATGTGAATAACGAACACACTCTACTGCTAAAGGGGTCCCTATAAAAGTCATTTGCCAAGACAAACATTGATGTGAATAAATAACACACTGTATTGCTAAAGGGGTCCCCACAAAAATCATTAGCAAAGACAAACATTGATGTCAATAAATAACACTATCTACCACTAAAGGGGTCCCCAGAAAAGTCATTAGCAAAGACAAACATTAATGTGAATAACACACTGTATTGCTAAAGGGGTCCCCACAAAAACCATTGGCAAAGACAAACACTGATGTCAATAAATAACACAGTGTATTGCTAAAGGGGTCCCCACAAAAATCATTAGCCAAGACAAACATTGATGTGAATAACTAACACACTCTAGTGCTAAAGGGGTCCCCACAAAAATCATTAGCAAAGACAAACACTGATGTCAATAAATAACACTCTCTACTGCTATAGGGAACCCTACAAAATTCATTAGAGGAGACAGACATTGACGTGAATAGATAACACACTCTATTGTCTGTGAGTGAGTGTGTTGTCTGAGCTGACAGATGGGGGAGGGAGGGGGGGGGGGGGGAGCAGTAACCAAGGGGGTATAATCAGTTTTGTTACTGCCAAACTGTCTTGATAATCTCCCTTCTCCTCAACCCCCCACACCCCCTCTCCCCCAACCCCCACCTCCAAATCAAGACAACAGATTTGACATCTTTTACATAATAAAAAAAAAAAAAATTTATACAGCACCTTTCCGTGAAAAAACATGCTCAATTTCATTGTCCAATGTAAAAATCTGACAAGTAAAACATGCATTTGAAACACTAAAAACGAAAAACTAGCATCTGTCACAACAAACACACATCCAACCAAACACAACATCACACCCACGTTGTTTATAATAACAATCAAATTTACACAGCACCTTTCCATGTAAAACATGCTCAACTGCACTGTACAATGTAAAAACTGACAAGTAAAACATGCATTTAAATGCTATTACTAAATGAAAAACTTAACATCTGTAAACCTGAACAGACATCCAACCAAACACTAAAGTAAGTTCAGGCACACACAAAGATCTCTGTACACACAACATCATACTCATCGTACACATCATACACCAGAATGCCTAAACAACGCACATATCACATACAAATCAAAATACTTAACATTAATATCACAATACTTAAAAAGCCAATCCCAGTACTTCGTAAAACTGTACACATACATCACAATGCTGAATTCATAGACATCTAAAACCAAAACACTTAAAATCAATCTCACAAAATGCCCCCCCCCCCCCTCCTCACCCCCCACCACCACGAAAGAACACATCAACAACATACAGGAAATATCAAAAACCAATCTCAATACTTAATGAGAGAGGCAAGGCCTTCAAGACTCACTTGTGATACGTATACTTTAAAAAAAAAATCCAAGCTTTTTAAGATGAGAAAAATCAGTTTAAAGCAAATTCGGTCCCCTAGCATTAATTACAGAGTAATTTCCCTTCTTTACTATCTGCACCAAAACGTTTGCAAAATAAATAAAACTTCCATGCTTAGCAAAAGAAGTTCCTGTTTGAACAAAAAATGATAAGAATGACTGCTCTTGTTGTTGGGTCAGAATATCAGATCAAAGTGCCAAGTTTAGAGAATACAAAAAATATAAATATAACAGTAAATGCAGTTTGCATATAATCAGGCTTCATTTTTTTTGTTTTTGTTTTGTTTTTTGTGCCCATCCCAGAGGTGCAATATTGTTTTAAACAAGGTGACTGGAAAGAACTGAATTTTTCCTATTTTTATGCCTAATTTGGTGTCAACTGACAAAGTATTTGCAGAGAAAATGTCAATGTTAAAGTTTCCACGGACACACAGACACAGACAACCGAACACCGGGTTAAAACATAGACTCACTTTGTTTACACAAGTGAGTCAAAAATTGAAACCCAGTGCTTAACTCTCTCTATACGAACGGCGAAAGAGACGCCGTTAACAGCGTTTCAGCCCAATTACCATCATCAAAATATTGCGAGCGGAAGGCTCTTATACTGAAGACGTAAATGTTGACAAAGAATACCACAATTCTGATGACGGAAGCTAAAGGTTGGGTCACTGAGACACCCACTGGACATCCGAGGGGTCTGTGTAGAGGAGAAGAGAGGACTGGCCGTACTGAGTGAGTTAACTCATTCCATCCCATAGCTACGTGCCTGCGGCAACTCCCCTGGATCTGAGCTACATCAAACCACTGCAGAAAGAACACAGGCTGCTTCACTCAAAACGGTGAAAACCGATGGAAAATTGTTTGTTTTTATCGGTCAAACAAAAGCTTTGTTTTCATGCTTTCGGAATCAGTCAACGGTTCAGTTTAGAATGCCGACTGTACCAAGCAAGAACAAACGAAATCAGAATAGTGTGCTGATACGAGAATATTTGGACCTGGAGTAGAATTAGTTAAAACCAGTCAGGTACACCACAATTCCCAAACATTATTATTATTATTATTACTACTACTACTACTACTTTTTTTATATATTATAATTATTATTTATTTATTTAGGTACGCTTATAGTTGACGTCATCAAGTTTTTGTGCCTTGTACATATTATTAGTAGTGGTAGGAGGTTTTTTTAAAATTTTTATTTTTATTTTATGTATTTATCTATTATTTATTCACCCCTGTTTTTTTCTCTCTTTTTTTCTCAAGGCCTGACTAAGCGCGTTGGGTTATGCTGCTAGTCAGGCATCTGCTTGGCAGATGTTGTGTCGCGTATATGGATTTGTCCGAACGCAGTGATGCCTCCTTGAACTACTGAAACATACAAAGTTCACCACTACACCAGCCCCCCCCCCCCCCACCCCCATGACATTCAGGTAATATATAGTGTACAAAGTCATAATCACTTGCATGCAGACTGGCCTGTTCAACAGCCCACTTTCGCTGTTCTGTGCTGACACCTCTCACTAACACCTTGCCTACAGCTTCCCACAGACCCCGTGACACCAGGTGGGTTACTGCCTGTTCCAGCTCCTCCTCATGACATTCACGTAATATGTAGAAAATGAATTCATCATCACCTGCATGCAGACTGGCCTGTTCAACAGCCCACCTATGCTGTTCTGTGATGACACCTCTCTCTAACACCTTGCCTACAGCTTCCCACAGACCTCGTGACACCAGGTAGGTTATTACCTGTTCCAGCTCCTCCTCATGACATCTAGGTAATATGTAGGGAATGAATTCATTACCACGTGCATGCAGACTGGCCTGTTG
Organism: Babylonia areolata; assembly: GCF_041734735.1. NCBI lineage: Eukaryota > Metazoa > Mollusca > Gastropoda > Neogastropoda > Buccinidae > Babylonia > Babylonia areolata. The sequence goes on from NC_134889.1 coordinate 4,189,233, forward strand.
AACAGCCCACCTTCGCTGTTCTGTGCTGACACCTCTCTCTAACACCTTGCCTACAGCTCTCCACAGACCCCGTGACACCAGGTAGGTTATTGCCTGGTCCACTTCCTCACTGCAACAATGAGGATATATGTGGCGAACAAAGATATCTTCACTTGCATTCATGCTGGCCCGTTCAACAGCCCGCCTGTGTTGTGCTGTGGTGATACCTTTCTCTAACACCTTGCCTATAGCATTCCACAGATCCGGTGACACCAGGTGGGGTATTGCATTTAAGTAATACATAGAGAACAAAGTCATCATTACTTGCATGCATTGTTGATTTTTGTTGGATACCATCCCACACTGGATTCCTTTATAACGACCAAGCAGACAGGGCAGCAAAAAGGGGAGTAAAGAAGCATACAGATAGTATAAAAGTATATTACCCATTGCCATACAAGGAAATAAGCAATATACTAGAAAGAGACTTTTCTCGGTGCTTGAATTCAAGTCTAAAACCTCGTCAGTTGACACTCTCAGACTTTGGTCCGATTCGCAGACCAATTCTGAGTTTTACTCTCAGACTATTATAAAATTCATTACGGACCAAGTATTGTTCTAATGTCAAGTGCATATGCTTTAGTAACATGGCAATTAAGCGTATAATTTTTTACTGTAGCTTGATGAAGCCTTATGTGCACAAAAGTGTGTCTTCACAAGTGACTGAGAACGCTGATGATTTTCACTTTCTGCATTCATTATCAGCTGTTTCGCTTGTCAGTTTAACGACCTATCTCTTATGAAGTCCTTTAAGTAATTTCCTGTAAATGTGTTTAGAATGTTTTTCAAATTTCACCCTCATTTCACCCTCATTTGCCCAGTTTCCCCCAACCCTCCAGTCATTCACATCTCCCACCCCTTCTAACCGATAATACTCAAATGTATTCATAAATACTTTAACAAAATGTCTTCAATCACCGATATGTGTGATGGGACATTAAATAAAATTCTTCCTCCTTGCATGCATTCTGGCCTGTTGAACAGCCCACCTTCACTGTTCTGTGCTGACACCTCTCTTTAACACCTTGCCTACAGCTTCCCACAGACCCCGTGACACCAGGTGGGTTATTGCCTGTTCCAGCTCCTCCTGATGACATCTAGGTAATATGTAGTGAATGAATTCAGCATCACTTGCATGCAGACTGGCCTGTTCAACAGCCCACCTTCGCTGTTCTGTGCTGACACCTCTCTCTAACACCTTGCCTACAGCTTCCCACAGACCCCGTGACACCAGGTAGGTTATAACCTGTTCCAGCTCCTCATCATGACATTCAGGTAATATGTAGTCAATGAATTCATCATCACTTGCATGCAGACTGGCCTGTTCAACAGCCCACCTTCGCTGTTCTGTGCTGACACCTCTCTCTAACACCTTGCCTACAGCTTCCCACAGACCCCGTGACACCAGGTGGGTTATTACCTGTTCCAGCTCCTCCTCATGACATCTAGGTAATATGTAGGGAATGAATTCATTACCACGTGCATGCAGACTGGCCTGTTGAACAGCCCACCTTCGCTGTTCTGTGCTGACACCTCTCTCTAACACCTTGCCTACAGCTCTCCACAGACCCCGTGACACCAGGTAGGTTATTGCCTGGTCCACTTCCTCACTGCAACAATGAGGATATATGTGGCGAACAAAGATATCTTCACTTGCATTCATGCTGGCCCGTTCAACAGCCCGCCTGTGTTGTGCTGTGGTGATACCTTTCTCTAACACCTTGCCTATAGCATTCCACAGATCCGGTGACACCAGGTGGGGTATTGCATTTAAGTAATACATAGAGAACAAAGTCATCATTACTTGCATGCATTGTTGATTTTTGTTGGATACCATCCCACACTGGATTCCTTTATAACGACCAAGCAGACAGGGCAGCAAAAAGGGGAGTAAAGAAGCATACAGATAGTATAAAAGTATATTACCCATTGCCATACAAGGAAATAAGCAATATACTAGAAAGAGACTTTTCTCGGTGCTTGAATTCAAGTCTAAAACCTCGTCAGTTGACACTCTCAGACTTTGGTCCGATTCGCAGACCAATTCTGAGTTTTACTCTCAGACTATTATAAAATTCATTACGGACCAAGTATTGTTCTAATGTCAAGTGCATATGCTTTAGTAACATGGCAATTAAGCGTATAATTTTTTACTGTAGCTTGATGAAGCCTTATGTGCACAAAAGCGTGTCTTCACAAGTGACTGAGAACGCTGATGATTTTCACTCTTTGCATTCATTATCAGCTGTTTCGCTTGTCAGTTTAACGACCTATCTCTTATGAAGTCCTTTAAGTAATTTCCTGTAAATGTGTTTAGAATTTTTTTCAAATTTCACCCTCATTTCACCCTCATTTGCCCAGTTTCCCCCAACCCTCCATTCATCCACATCTCCCACCCATTCTAACCGATAATACTCAAATGTATTCATAAATACTTTAACAAAATGTCTTCAATCACCGATATGTGTGATGGGACATTAAATAAAATTCTTCCTCCTTGCATGCATTCTGGCCTGTTGAACAGCCCACCTTCGCTGTTCTGTGCTGACACCTCTCTCTAACACCTTGCCTACAGCTCTCCACAGACCCCGTGACACCAGGTGGGTTATGATAAGTTCCTGTTCCTCTGTCTGACACTCAGGTAATATGTAGAAAATGAATTCAGTATCACGTGCATGCAGACTGGCCTGTTCAACAGCCCACCTACGCTGTTCTGTGCTGACACCTCTCTCTAACACCTTGCCTACAGCTCTCCACAGACCCCGTGACACAAGGTGGGTTACTGCTTGTTCCACTTCCTCAATGAAACACTCGGGTAATATGTAGTAAGCAAAGTCATCATCACTTGCATGCAGACTGGCCTGTTCAACAGCCCACCTTCGCTGTTCTGTGCTGACACCTCTCTCTAACACCTTGCCTACATCTCTCCACAGACCCCATGACACCAGGTGGGTTACTGTATGTTCCAGCTCCTCCTCATGACATTCAGGTAATATGTAGAGAATGAATTCAGCATCACTTGCATGCAGACTGGCCTGTTCAACAGCCCACCTACGCTGTTCTGTGCTGACACCTCTCTCTAACACCTTGCCTACAGCTTCCCACAGACCCCGTGACACCAGGTGGGTTATTGCCTGTTCCAGCTCCTCCTCATGACATCTAGGTAATATGTAGGGAATGAATTCATTACCACGTGCATGCAGACTGGCCTGTTGAACAGCCCACCTTCGCTGTTCTGTGCTGACACCTCTCTCTAACACCTTGCCTACAGCTCTCCACAGACCCCGTGACACCAGGTAGGTTATTGCCTGGTCCACTTCCTCACTGCAACAATGAGGATATATGTGGCGAACAAAGATATCTTCACTTGCATTCATGCTGGCCCGTTCAACAGCCCGCCTGTGTTGTGCTGTGGTGATACCTTTCTCTAACACCTTGCCTATAGCATTCCACAGATCCGGTGACACCAGGTGGGGTATTGCATTTAAGTAATACATAGAGAACAAAGTCATCATTACTTGCATGCATTGTTGATTTTTGTTGGATACCATCCCACACTGGATTCCTTGATAACGACCAAGCAGACAGGGCAGCAAAAAGGGGAGTAAAGAAGCATACAGATAGTATAAAAGTATATTACCCATTGCCATACAAGGAAATAAGCAATATACTAGAAAGAGACTTTTCTCGGTGCTTGAATTCAAGTCTAAAACCTCGTCAGTTGACACTCTCAGACTTTGGTCCGATTCGCAGACCAATTCTGAGTTTTACTCTCAGACTATTATAAAATTCATTACGGACCAAGTATTGTTCTAATGTCAAGTGCATATGCTTTAGTAACATGGCAATTAAGCGTATAATTTTTTACTGTAGCTTGATGAAGCCTTATGTGCACAAAAGCGTGTCTTCACAAGTGACTGAGAACGCTGATGATTTTCACTCTTTGCATTCATTATCAGCTGTTTCGCTTGTCAGTTTAACGACCTATCTCTTATGAAGTCCTTTAAGTAATTTCCTGTAAATGTGTTTAGAATTTTTTTCAAATTTCACCCTCATTTCACCCTCATTTGCCCAGTTTCCCCCAACCCTCCATTCATCCACATCTCCCACCCATTCTAACCGATAATACTCAAATGTATTCATAAATACTTTAACAAAATGTCTTCAATCACCGATATGTGTGATGGGACATTAAATAAAATTCTTCCTCCTTGCATGCATTCTGACCTATTCAACAGCCCACCTACACTGTTCTGTGCTGACACCTCTCTCTAACACCTTGTCTACAGCTCTCCACAGACCCCGTGACACCAGGTGGGTTATTGCCTGTTCCAGCTCCTCCTCATGACATCTAGGTAATATGTAGAGAATGAATTCAGCATCACTTGCAAGCAGACTGGCCTGTTCAACAGCCCACCTTCGCTGTTCTGTGCTGACAGCTCTCTCTAACACCTCGCCTACAGCTTCCCACAGACCCCCTGACACCAGGTGGGTTACTGCTTGTTCCACTTCCTCAATGCAACACTCGGGTAATATGTAGTAAGCAAAGTCATCATGACTTGCTTGCATTCTGGCCTGTTCAACAGCCCACCTTCGCTGTTCTGTGCTGACACCTCTCTCTAACACCATGCCTACAGCTTCCCACAGACCCCGTGACACCAGGTGGGTTATAACCTGTTCCAGCTCCTCATCATGACATCCAGGTAATATGTAGAGAATGAATTCAAGATCACTTGCATGCAGACTGGCCTGTTCAACAGCCCACCTTCGCTGTTCTGTGCTGACACCTCTCTCTAACACCTCGCCTACAGCTTCCCACAGACCCCGTGACACCAGGTGGGTTATTGCCTGTTCCAGCTCCTCATCATGACATTCAGGTAATATGTAGTCAATGAATTCATCATCACTTGCATGCAGACTGGCCTGTTCAACAGCCCACCTTCGCTGTTCTGTGCTGACACCTCTCACTAACACCTTGCCTACAGCTCTCCACAGACCCCGTGACACCAGGTGGGTTATTGCCTGTTCCAGCTCCTCATCATGACATCCAGGTAATATGTAGAGAATGAATTCAAGATCACTTGCTTGCATTCTGGCCTGTTCAACAGCCCACTTTCGCTGTTCTGTGCTGACACCTCTCTCTAACACCTTGCCTACAGCTCTCCACAGACCCCGTGACACCAGGTGGGTTACTGCATGTTCCAGCTCCTCCTCATGACATTCAGGTAATATGCAGAGAATGAATTCAGCATCACTTGCATGCATTATGGCCTGTTCAACAGCCCACCTTCGCTGTTCTGTGCTGACACCTCTCACTAACACCTTGCCTACAGCTTCCCACAGACCCCGTGACACCAGGTGGGTTATTGCCTGTTCCAGCTCCTCCTCATGACATTCAGGTAATATGTAGAGAATGAATTCAGCATCACTTGCATGCAGACTGGCCTGTTCAACAGCCCACCTTCGCTGTTCTGTGCTGACACCTCTCTCTAACACCTTGCCTACAGCTCTCCACAGGCCCCGTGACACCAGGTGGGTTATTACCTGTTCCAGCTCCTCATCATGACATCTAGGTAATATGTAGAGAATGAATTCAGCATCACTTGCATGCATTCTGGCCTGCTCAACAGCCCACCTACACTGTTCTGTGCTGACACCTCTCACTAACATCTTGCCTACAGCTCTCCACAGACCCCGTGACACCAGGTGGGTTATAACCTGTTCCAGCTCCTCATCATGACATCTAGGTAATATGTAGAGAATGAATTCAGCATCACTTGCATGCAGACTGGCCTGTTCAACAGCCCACCTTCGCTGTTCTGTGCTGACACCTCTCTCTAACACCTTGCCTACAGCTTCCCACAGACCCCGTGACACCAGGTGGGTTATTGCCTGTTCCACTTCCTCAATGCAACAACGAGGATATATGTGACGAACAAAGATATTTTCACTTGCATACATGCTGGCCCGTTCAACAGCCCACCTGTGTTGTGCTGTGCTGATACCTCTCTCTAACACCTTGCCAACTGACAACCACAGACCCTGTGATACCAGGTAGGTTATTACATGTTCCAATTCTTCATCCCGACATTGAGGCAATATGTAGTAAAGAAAGGATCCCTCACCGCCATAAGTAATTGTTTGTTGAACAGCCAGTCTGAGCAGTGTTCTGTTGATACCTCTCTTAAACACACTGCAAAGTAACTTCAACTTACGCTGTGACACTATGTGTACTATTAAATATTCCAGCTCCTTTTCAGGACAGTGGGGAATTACACAGCTAACAATAACCTCATCACTTGCATGTTTGAATGATTCCTCAACAGCCCACCTGTACTGTGCTGTGCCAATGCCTCTCTCTAACACCTTGCCTACAGCTCTCCACAGACGCCGTGACACCAGGCGGGTTACTGCCTGTTCTAGTTCCTCAGTGCAACACTCCGGTAATATGTAGTTAACAAAGTCATCATCACTTGCACACACACTGGCCTGTTCAACAGCCCACCTATGCTGTGCTGTGTCGATGCCTCTCTCTAACACCTTGCCTACAGTTTTCCATAGATGCTGTGACACCAGACGGGTTATTATTTGTTCCAGCTCATCTTGATACCCTGGTAATACACCGTGAAATGAGACATCAACGCTGGCCTGTTCAACAGCCCACCTGTTTTGTGCTATGCAAATATCTCTTGACATCAGGTGGGATACTGCCAGTTCCAGCTCCTCACCATGACACTCAGGTAATATGTGCTGAACAAAGTTAGCAACACTTGCATGCATGCTGACGTGTTCAACAAGCCACCTGTGCTGTTCTGTGCTGATACCTCTCTGTAACACTTTGGTCACAGCTCTCCACAGACCCCGTGACATCAGGTGGGTTATCACAAGTTCCAGCTCCTCACCATGACACTCAGGGACTATGTAGGAAACAAAGTCGTCATCACCTGCATGTCTGATGGCTTGTTCAAGAGCCCACCTGTGTTGTGTCACTGTTACACCTTGCTCTAACACCTTACCCACTGACATCCACAGACCCCGTGACACCAGGCAGCTCATGACAAGTTCCAGTTCCTGGCCATGACAGCCAGGTAATACAAAGAGAACCAAGTCACCGTGACCAGCACGTCTCGCGGCCTGTTCCAGAGCCCACCTGCGTACTGCAGGACTGACATCTCGCCGCAGATACCTACCCACAGCGCGCCACAGACCTCGTGACACCAACTGACACAACACCTGGTCTGTGACGCTCATGTCCCCAGCAGCAGCAGCAGCACCGTCCGCTGGTTTCCACAGACGCCGGGACACCATGTCCTGCAACACCAGCTCCAGATCCGATTCCGTGCAACGATGCAAGACGTAGTTGACAAAGTCGTGTTCATCGGCATGCCGCAGGGCTTGGCCAACCGCCCACCTCCGTCGGGCGTCACTGGGGGGGCGCTGCAAGACATGGCCGACACATCTCCACAGATGTCTGGCGACGAGGCAGGACAGCACCGAGTCCAGCTGATGCTCACCGGTGTCATCCAACAAGTCGCGGACAAATCGTTCCGGTGCATGTTTGGCAGTCTGCTCGATGGCCCAGTGCCGCAATTCTTGGCTGGCATCAGAGTCTTGAACCAACCAGACCACTTGATGCCACTCTGAACGTTCTACTGCTTCTCTCAGATCCATGCTGACTGTGTCATGTTGTCGGCTGCATCATGTGGCCACAGTGGTATCTCTCTGTGCTAAAATCTATAAAAAAACAAAAAAAACAAAAAACCAACAACAAAAATAGCAGATATTGTGCTGGACACTCTGTCATTTCTGGCAATCTTTTCCATAACATAAAAGAAAAGTCTAAACTCAAAACAGCACTGAGCTTACTCATCGCTGTCATCCATCCGTCTCATCAACATGTATGGCCCATGCAAGAGAACACATGGCACAACACAGTGCAATGAAACTGCACAACACAGTGCACAACACAACACAGTGCACAACACAACACAGTGCACAACACAACACAACACAGTGCACAACACAACACAGTGCACAACACAACACAACACAGTGCACAACACAACACAACACAGTGCACAACACAACACAGTGCACAACACAACACAACACAGTGCACAACACAACACAACACAACACAACACAGTGCACAACACAACACAACTCAGTGCACAACACAACTCAGTGCACAACACAACACAACACAGTACACAACACAACACAGTGCACAACACAACACAACACAGTGCACAACACAACACAGTGCACAACACAACACAACACAGTGCACAACACAACACAACACAGTGCACAACACAACACAGTGCACAACACAACACAACACAGTGCACAACACAACACAGTGCACAACACAACACAACTCAGTGCACAACACAACTCAGTGCACAACACAACACAACTCAGTGCACAACACAACTCAGTGCACAACACAACACAGTGCACAACACAACACAACTCAGTGCACAACACAACACAGTGCACAACACAACACAACACAGTACACAACACAACACAGTGCACAACACAACACAACACAACACAGTGCACAACACAACACAACACAGTACACAACACAACACAGTGCACAACACAACACAACACAACACAGTGCACAACACAACACAACACAGTGCACAACACAACACAGTGCACAACACAACACAGTGCACAACACAGCGCACAACACAACACAGCGCACAACACAACACAGTGCACAACACAACACAGTGCAATGAAACACAGTGCACAACACAACACAGTGCACAACACAACACAGTGCACAACACAACACAGTGCACAACACAACACAGTGCAATGAAACACAGTGCACAACACAACACAGTGCAATGAAACACAGTGCACAACACAACACAGTACAACACAACACAGTACAACACAACACAGTGCACAACACAACACAGTGCACAACACAACACAGTACAACACAACACAGTGCACAACACAACATAGTGCACAACACAACACAACACAGTGCACAACACAGCACATCACAGCGCACAACACAACATAGTGCACAACACAACACAACACAGTGCACAACACAACACAGTGCACAACACAACACAGTGCACAACACAACACAGTGCACAACACAACACAACACAGCGCACAACACAACACAGTGCACAACACAACACAGTGCACAACACAACACAGTGCACAACACAGCACAGCACAACACAACACAGTGCACAACACAACACAGTGCACAACACAACACAACACAGTGCACAACACAGCACAGCACAACACAGTGCACAGCACAACACAGTGCACAACACAACACAGTGCACAACACAGCACAACACAGTGCACAACACAGTGCACAACACAACACAGTGCACAACACAGTGCACAACACAGTGCACAACACAACACAACACAGTGCACAACACAACACAACACAGTGCACAACACAACACAACACAGTGCACAACACAACACAGCACAGTGCACAACACAACACAGTGCACAACACAACACAGTGCACAACACAACACAACACAGTGCACAACACAACACAACACAACACAGTGCACAACACAACACAGTGCACAACACAACACAGCACAATGAAACACAGTGCACAATACAGCACAGCACAACACAGTGCACAACACAACACAACACAACACAGTGCACAACACAACACAACACGCGGCCTATTAATTGGCCCCTGGAAACCATCCCAATGACAAACTGTCAAAAAATAACTACAAACCCTTGGCCAAGCGAGGAGGAATGTCACTTGGGCAAGACACTTCCCACCATAATCAAATTCTCGCCCAGATAGTCAGTTCAGCAGTTGCCTCCTCTGCTGTTCTGGTGGTCATAGTTGGGTCATGACTGACTATCATGCATACAAAGTGGCGCTACGCATCGCCAAGGCCAGCTCCGCCTTTGGCTGACTCAACAACAGGCTGTGGAACAACAAAGGCATCAGGCTCAGCACCAAAATCAAAACCTACAGAGCTGTTGTGCTGACCACCTTGTTGTACTGCTGTGAAACATGGACGACGTATCGCCGTCACATTCAACAACTTGAGCAGTTTCACCAGAGATGCCTACGAAAGATCCTCGGCATAAAGTGGCAAGACAGGGTCTCCAACCTCCAGGTCCTAGAGAGGAGCGGCCTGCCCAGCATCGAAAGCCTGCTGATCCAGTGCCAGCTACGCTGGACAGGACATGTTATCCGCATGACACACAGCAGGATCCCGAAGATGCTTTTGTATGGCCAGCTGAAGGAAGGCCACCGTGAACTTGTAAGACCCTGCAAGTGCTTCATGGACACCTTGAAGACACACCTCAAAGCCTGTGACATAGACATCGCTTCCTGGGAAACTGATGCCCTTGACCGCTGTCGCTGCAGGATGCTGTGCTCTGGTGGCATAAAGACATTTGAAAACAAGAGAATGCTGGCCATTAAGGAGAAGCGTGAGCGAAGGAAGCAGGGCTCAACTTCTGGAGACGTTTTCCCCTGCAACACCTGTGGGAAGTGCTGCGCATGAGTCCCCAAATAGTCCAGTGTCATTGATTGGTCTCTTTGACACTTACCTGATACATACCTTGCTGGAAAGAAAAAAAAAGAAGAAAAAAAAACAAAAAAAAAAGAGACAAAGAGAAAAAGAAGGGGAACCTACCTTTTCAACAATACAAAGGCTCTGTGACAACTGTCCAGGTGTTTATGAATGTCTTCAGGTTCACTTGTTGCAGGAATGACATGCCGATGTGAGTCCTGCACACACACACACACACACACACACACACACACACAAGTAAATAAAAAAAATAAAGGTGTACACACAAACAAGTTTACAAACTTCCCTCTTTCCATACTTAGGGTTGACAACACTGTCTTCTATCTGTACAGATGAACTGTATAGTCTGTTCCATCTAAGATGATGATATTAATCTGATATCTGCAGATGTACAGACAGAAATACAAACAACAACAACAACAACAACATCAACAACCAAGGTGTTTCTACAATCACCACCAGAAGTTCAATTCACTGGAACATCAGCCAACTCTGTTATTTTTACCATGACCATTTCTTGAGAAGGAACAGACAAAATCTATAACATTTGGAAAGAAAATGCTAAGAAATCATTGTTGTCACTCTGTGGCATTCTGCGTATGTCGAGTCAGAACAGCCGCTGCTGAACACCACAGCAGTAACTCAGCAGCAGTGCCGAGTCTCCTCTGGTGTGTGGTCTCTGGGTGACCCATCATCAAGAGCTCGCTGTGAACTGCCAACACTCGGACTGCGACAGACTAACCTGTGTGTGGCTGTGCACGGGGGACTAGGGACAAGTGGTGAAACAGGATGGATCAAAGTTATTCTATTTCATTTTATTTATTTATTTATTTATTTATTTTTATTTTTGCACGCTTATAGTTGACTTCATTAAGTTTTTGCGCCTTATAAATATTATTATTAGTAGTAGTAGTTCTTTTTTTTTTAATGTATTTATCTATTATTTATTTATATCTTTTTATTTTATTTTATTTTATTTAGTTATATATATATATATTTTTTTTTTTCCCTCAAGACCTGACTAAGCATATTGGGTTACACTACTGGTCAGGCATCTGCTTGGCAGATGTGGTGTAGCGTTTATGGATTTGTCCGAACACGGTGACGCCTCCTTGAGCTACTGAAACTGAAACTGTCCTGTGTGCTGCATGGTCCGGCACCACGCCAGATAAATATTAAGCAGCCCTGAAGACAGAGTATGGCAGCCTACATGGTGGGGTGAAAACGTTCATGCACGTAAAAGACTACTCGTACATATGAATCAATGTAGAAGTTGCAGCCAATGAAGCAGAATATTAAATGAACAAATGAAGGAAATAACAAATAGCTGATACAAGATACAAAACAGTCTGAGTTTTAAGAAGAGACAAAAAAAAAAAAAAAAAAAAAAAAAGAAGAAGAAGAAGAAAACAACAGCACACTTTAATTTCTGGAAAAGGAAAATACACCTGTTACATAAAACTTAAACTGTGAATCACTCCCTGCATTTCACTATTTGTTGCCTGTTTGGACGGTTAAATAGGCCTACAGAAAACTGATTTCATACAATGCATGACAATGCCAAAAAATAGCAAATTAAAAAAATAATAATACTTATACGCCCCTACCCCGGGCGCAATAGCCGAGTGGTTCAAGCATTGGACTTTCAATCTGAGGGTTCCGGGTTCGAATCTCGGTAACGGCGCCTGGTGGGTAAAGGGTGGAGATTTTTCCGATCTCCCAGGTCAACATGTGTGCAGACCTGCTAGTGCCTGATCCCCCTTCGTGTGAAAACGCACGCGGAAAATCAAATACGCACGTTAAAGATCCTGTAACCCATGTCAGTGTTCGGTGGGTTATGGAGACACGAAAATACCCAGCGTGCATCAACCACAACTGAACCATCGACAAGTCGATGTTGGTCGTGTAACGGAAAGAAGACGACCCCACTCTACAATAAACCACAACTATGCTGGGATATATTTTTTGTAAATAAAATGTTTAAAAATCCTCACAAGCACGCGCTCATCGGAACCTCTCACCAGCGTGTCATGGTCGTAAGTAAAAGGGTTGTGGACATTCAACGGTTGAAGAGCTTCAAGAAGGTACCGACACAAGTGAAGCGGAAGCTAAAACCGAAACCAACCAGGAATTCCCGAAACTGACTGCTTCAGAACCACACCAGTGGCATAAAACGAGAGACAAACAAACTTGACGCGAGAAACATGAAAACAAATCAAGAAGAAATCATTACATTATGCACGTTATCAAAACAAACGTCTAAAAAGGAAACAAAAGCAGCAGCAGCAGCAACAACAACAACAACAAAATCGTCAATTCCTACCTGCTGACAGTTATGCAGCGAGATTTGTTTCCTTGTGTCGACGTCATCAAAGTTAGATAATTCCTGTGGCAACGATCGAAGGGTCAGATCCACAGCTGCAAAATAAGGCAAAAAACCCAATGTGTTCCTGTTTGAGAATGAATGAATGGATGAATGAATGAATGAATAGATAAATAGATAGATAAATGAATAAACAAATAAACGTAAACCTTATGTGGGCTTTCCTGTATGAGAATAAGATAAATAAATAAATAAATAAATGAAGAAAGAAAGAAAGAAAACAAGATACAATCAAACGAAATAACAGTTATGGAAAAAGAAAAATGTGATCGTGACAGAACCATCCGGATACAGACTTCAGAAGTTGTTGCTCCAGCATGGGCACAGAGCTCTCTCTCTCTCTCTCTCTCTCTCTCTCTCTCTCTCTCTCTCAGTGTGTGTTGTGTGTGTGTGAATGTTGAATGTATCATTACAAGTGTAAGAAAGCCCATTTTGTACTTTATATGAACATGAATGTATAGACTTTGGGAACAATTCCCTATGTCTATCTTTGTTCCTGCTTATCACCTTTCATTTTTATCTTATCTTTGATATATATTTTTTTCCCTGTGAAATTTCCCTTGTTTTGTTCCTGTTTCCTTCTTTTTACTTTCAAGATTTTTTCCTTTCCTTTTGTGTTTTTTTTGTTTTCAACAGATGAATGGGGGAACGGTATGCATGCTTAATCCGTTACCGTCATGAAATAAAGATCATTAATTAACCCGTTTATCTATGTATTTTATCTATCCATCAATCCATCTATCTATCTGTCTGTTTGTCTGTCTGTCTGTCTTTCTTTCTTTCTGTTAATCTGTTTGTCTGTCTGTCTACCCTTGTGTACACAAAGGTTCACTTCTGGGACCTGTATATTTCCAATTTCTATTGATGACTTCCCCCTATTTTTTGAAACATCTTGTGAGCTATCTGCAGATGATAAAATTACAACATACTAAGCATCACGTCGAGTCCCTCTCATTATGCAACAAAGTATTAATGATAATGATAAAGATAATTGATAATCACAGTTACAGCATACAATATAAACAGCTGAACTGTGCAAAGTTTTCAAATGCAGTCCTGTGAAATTGTATTCCAGCACGTATCTGACTTAGGTGCCAGAACGAAATGGATCTTTTAAATGTATAAGACAACAAATATAGATTTCTATGAAAAGACTTGACAACAAAAAAAAGAAGAAAAAAGATACAATTCATCAAAATTAACACACAAACATGACCTGACTTAGCATAAAAATGATACAGTTTATCAAAATAATACACAAACAAACAAAATCTACACACTAACATTACAACCATGTTTGGTCCCTTAGAAATATGTTGAAAGAATGAATCAACATAACAACAACAACAAAATAGCTCTACTACTACTATGACAACGACTATGACTACTACTACGATGACTTCTATTACGATGACTATTATTATGACAACTACTTTACTACTACTTTTAAACAAACAAACAATAACAACATAAACAATGTACGAGGGTCATTCAATAAATAAGGTGAATTTTTCGGTATAAGGACTTCTAATACAGATAGAAGCTTACTTGTTTTTTCTTCTTTTTTTTGTTATACTTCTTTTTCACATGGATTTAATTTGTTTTGGAGATTAAAAAAAACTTTGAGAGTTTTGGCGATTAACAAAGATGGCCGACCAAGAAGCATGCTCCAGGATTGAACAGCGGTCAGTTATCAAGTTTTTGGTTGCTGAAGGGTGCAAACCAGTTGAAATTCATAGGAGAATGTCAACTGTGTACGGTGCCACATGTTTCAGCCGAAAAAATGTCTACAAGTGGGCTAAATTGTTTAAAGAAGGACGGAGCAGTGTTGAGGATGAAGACAGGCCTGGAAGGCCTACAGAAGTGAGGTCTCCTGAGGTGATCGAATCAGTCAATGACCTCATTCAGTCTGACAGAAGGGTGACAGTGGATGACATTGCAAGGACTTTGAGCTTATCTGTTGGGACAGCACACAAAATTGTCCATGATGACCTTGGCTACTCGAAGGTCAGCTGCCGGTGGGTGCCAAAGATGCTTACTCCAGAGCACAAACAGAGGAGGGTCGAGTTGTCCCAGCAGTGTCTCTGCCACTATGAGAAGGATAGTGATGAGTTTCTGAAGAAGGTGGTCACATGTGACGAGACATGGGTTTGGCACTATGAGCCTGAGTCCAAACGGCAGTCCATGGAGTGGAAGCACGTAGGCTCTCCAGTGAAGAAGAAGTTCAAGTCCCAGCGGTCCACGAGGAAGGTGATGCTCACCGTTTTTTGGGATATGCAAGGCCCAATCACCATTTCATTCCTTGAGAAAGGAAGCACTGTGAACAGTGCCAACTACTGTGAACTGCTGAGGCAGGTCAAGAAAGACATAAAGAACAAACGCAGCGGTCATCAGTCAGAAGGAGTCATCTTGCATCATGACAACGCAAGGCCTCACACAGCAGCCCGAACGGTGCAGACCATCAACGAGCTGGGCTGGGAACTGCTCCCTCATCCCCCTTACAGCCCAGACCTTGCCCCTTCAGACTTTCACCTGTTTGGTCCCTTGAAAGCGTTCACGAGAGGCACGAACTTTGAAAGTGACGATGAAGTCAAAAGTGTTGTGAGCGACTGGCTGAGACATCAGTCCAAAGATTTTTACGCTGAGGGAATACGGAAGCTTGTGCACAGATGGGAAAAGTGTGTGACAGTGCTGGGAGACTACGTTGAAAATATTTAAAAAAAAGTAAGCTTCTATCTGTATTAGAAGTCCTTATACCGAAAAATTCACCTTATTTATTGAATGACCCTCGTATATATACTCTCTCACAGACTGTATCACAGCCACACAAATCTTGAACAATGCAGTTTTACATTATACATGGCTTTGGTGCCCAACCACATCATCATGTATCAAGTTCATAACATAATCCCTCCTCACATCACCCCCCCTCCCCCAACCTCCCCCACCCCCACCCCCCCACACACATACAAACCCCTTCCCTACTAAAGATTACCCCCCAACCAACACCACCACCACAACTCTGCACACAATTAACACCTGAACAACATACACAGAATATCTAAAACCAATCACAATTATAGTTGTTTTTGTTGTTGGTTTTTTTTTTACCCGGACTTTCTTGGGTCGACCACCGTTTTATTTTGTATATAAATCACACAATGTCAAAGTAATCTATAGCATTTATGGAATAAATATGACTTTTCAATTACTGATTTTGGGCTTGTTACAATAATATGGAAGGAAAATGTACAAGTCATACAATTAAGTGTACAAAACTTGGAATCAGTGGGGTTTTTTTGTTGTTGTTTTTTTTGGGTTTTTTTTTCACCTTCATTCATACACAATTCTATGTCTGTCTGTTTCTTCATATATGGACAATCACGTTGCAAAACTTTAGTGTTGGAAGATAGTTTGGCTTGTCTGGGGGGTGGGGGAGGGGTTGAGGGGGGGCGGGGTGGGGGGTGGGGGGGGAGGGTTCGTGCTCTGGTGTACTTTCTGTGTGCATGTTTGTCTCTTTCTCACTTCTCATTCGATCATTTGACATTATTTGTAGATGGAGGTGGGTTTTTTTTCATGTGAATTCGTCTTGTTTCAAATTCTCGTTCAAAAATAACCTGTAAGGGAAAGACTGATTTGGTCTTTTTATAGATACTTACACACATTTTACCCACTAAGATTATATTATTGATATATGCATAATTTCCTTTTAGATGCGGTGAATTTTCAATCCCAAACAGGATATCTGATGCTGACAGTTTCAAGTGGACACTTGTTTCTTTCAGTAGTTTTTGTTCAATATACTTCCAGAAGTTGTGTGTTACTGGGCAATCAAAAAAGAAGTGTTCAATGTAATCTACCAAATCTTTACAACAGGGGCATTTATTGTTTTCTGCTACTTTCATTTTGTTTAGAAGGATATTGGTGGGGTAGATGTTGTGTAAAATTTTCCAGTGCAGAACTCTTAATCTAGTTTCTGTTGTTATATCTCTCGCTCTAGACCATGCTGACCCGAGTACCGGTAAGTGGATACCAAATTTTCTGAGCCAGAAGTAGTATGCGTTGGGAACAGTTTTCTCTTTGTTTATGAGTGCATTTTAAAAAAATCTGTTTTAGATTTGTGTTGTACAGGCTTACATCACATTTCTGTGTTTCATCTTCCTTTTCCCCTCTTTCTATCCATTGAAGCCATGCCTTTGGTATCGAATTTATCAATGTGTTATATTCAAAAACTATGCCTGCTTTGTTTTTACGTACTATATCCTGTACTTCTCTTAAAGACAACACACTATTTTCCCTGAAATTGATTATGCCTTTTACTTGTTCAAGTCCTTTCTCATTCCAAGATTTGATGAATAATTATTTGTTTTTATACTTTATCAAGGCGTTGTTAAACAGCAATAAATCACAATTAGTGTTAAAGCTTTTCCAAAACAATAACACTAACAAAAACACCATGCACCACCTCCACCACCACCACCAATAACAATAACAACCCCCACTCTCTAACCCCCAACACACACACACACACACACACACACACCACAACTATGCAGGGATGCGTTTTAGAAGAATTAAAGAGAGAAAAAAACAACAACAAACAATCAAATAATAATAAACAACTCACAACTGCAAGGTCTTGCAAACTTGGTAATGTCCTAACTTAGCGTACTAAATTATAGCATCTAGTGGTTACATTTTCATGGTTTGTGGGACAAGACACGGAAAAAGCATGATGGTGGAACGTTATACTTCAGTGTCTGAATCAGCATGAAAATGGAGTAAAATAACGTACAAAAAAGGATTACAGCATCTACTAATGGTAATATTGTTCATACATATATAAAAATTGATGGTAAAATTGTTTTTTTCTTTCTCACCAGCGAGTCACAATCATCAGTAAAATGGTTTTGGACATCCAACGGAAGAACTTCAAGTCGATGCCAATTCAGCAGGAAAGATTTGGCGAAGCTGAAACCGAAACTAAGCGGGAATTTCCGATATCAATTATTGCTTGAGCCACAACAGTGACATAAAACGAGAGAAACAGACAAACCTGATGCTAGATACATGAAAGTAAATAAAGGAGAAAGTATTAGACGCAAGTTATTGTGAAAAACTAATCATGAATACCTGCAGATAATCAAGATACGAGATATATTTCCTGGTGTTCCCGCCATCACTCACGGACATGTATGACGAAGTGGCAATGGATGAAAGGCCAACCACCACAGCTGCAAAATGAAGCAAAAACCTATTAAGAAAATCAAATGAATTACTAAACAAACGAATAAATAAAGAGCTTGATTGAATGAATAACTGAATACATAAACAAATGCATACATAAAACAAACACTTGAACAAATAGATAAACCAGTAAATAAATCGATAGATAAAAATTTTTTTTTAAATACATGCAAGGATAACAATAAGAACAAAAACAAATCTGTCAGTTGATCGAGATTCGATGAATGAATATATAGATAGATAAATATAGATAAATAGATAATTGTAAAAAGCAGTAAGAATAAAAAGAACTATATATCTATCAATCTATCTATCTTCCTACCTATAGGCTATCTATCTATCTATCTTCCTAGCTGTAGGCTATCTATCTATCTATCTGTCTGTCTGTCTATCTATCTATCTATCTATCCATCGATAACTTCCAACATTTCATCTTTTGCCCGTAGCGAGAAGGCATTTTAGATCCTTTTCAACTGAACTCGAGTGTTCGTTTCGGCCGTGAACTTAATAATGGCTGTGTTTGGTGCCCCTCCCGGGGTCCTCTTCGTGTTAATTTAACAACAGCTTCAGAGCAGAAGACACTAAAGGGGGCGGCGGCCGGAGGAAGGTGGCAGAATGGTTAGACACCCTTACTCAGTGTCTGCCAATACAGTGTTCGTGACGGAGCCGGCCGGGGTGTGGGTTCGAGTCGACTGATTCCCACTGACTCTCACCCCGCTGTCTCCTAAGTTTGACTGCAAAATCAAAGTGAGAGTCCGGCACTTGGCGCACTGGAAAAGAACCCATGGCAACACTGAAAAGTCAGTGTTGTCCTCAGTCTAGCAAAATAATGCAGAAGAAATCCATTCTGAATGGCACCGGCACAGGTATACCCAGGCGTGACTTCCGCAGTCACCAGTTGACGTGCGAAACCCACAAAGTCGGTGTTGGCCGACTGAGGACTGACAAGAACAACATCCCCATTGCCATTTTGAATTAAACGGACAAATTTTGCCGTTCCAATCACCACTGAGTTCACCGTGGCGCGCGCACACACACACACACACACACACACACACACACACACACACACACACACACACACGTACGCACGTGCGCGTGCGCGCACACACACAAACACAAACACACTGACGCACGCATATATACACACACACACACACACTGACGCACGCACAGACACTCGGACACACACACACACACACACACACACACACACACACACACACACACACACACACACGCACACACACACACACACCGTGGCACACACACACACACACACACAGAGGCAAACCGTGATAAAAACAGACACAGACACGCACCGGACACACACACACACGTGCGCGCACTGCCCCCCACACACATGATACACATAAACATACATACATGGACACACAGATACAGATTAAGAGAGACACACGCGGCTCGACAGACAGACAGACAAACAGACAAACACACACACACACACACACACACACAGGGAGAGCCTCACACACACACACACACACACACACACACACACACACACACACACACACACACAGGGAGACCCTCAGAGAGAGAGAGAGAGATAAAGACAGACAGACAGACAGACACACAGACACACACACACACACACACACACACACACACACACACACACACAGGGAGAGCCTCAGAGAGAGAGAGAGATAAAGACAGACAGACAGACACAGAGAGAGAGAGAGAGAGAGAGAGAGAGACACACACACACACACACACACACACACACACACACACACACACACACACACACACACACAGGGAGAGCCTCAGAGAGAGAGAGAGATAAGACAGACAGACAGACAGACAGACAGACATAGAGAGAGAGAGAGAGAGAGACACACACACACACACACACACACACACACACACACACACACACACAGGGAGAGCCTCGGGGAGAGAGAGAGAGAGAGAGAGGGGGGGGGGGGGGAGGGAGAGAGAGAGAGAGAAGGGTGTGCGTATTTAACTTTCATACACAAATATAAGACATCCGAGAAGAACAACACTTTTAATCGCAACGATCAGAAGAAAAAGTAATAAAAGATTCAAAATAGTGCATGTCAATAAAACCCTGTGCATGATGAACAGCAAAAAGTTTCAGTCGAAATAGTGCGTGTCAATAAAACATGTAGATAATCATGAACATCATTTTTTAAATTTTTTTTATGACGTTGGTTCGTAGACTCACATAATTATGTTTTTTCCCGGCTCCATCATTATTACACCTCTCAGCGTAACAATTGGAATGGCATTTTTCTTACTTTCTGTTTGTGAGCCAAATGCCATATGCATGGGTTTTATGGTTCTTATTACAGTTACATCATTCTTCATGTTCCTCAACTCCTTAATGGAGTGATGGCCTAGAGGTAACGCGTCCGCCAAGGAAGCGAGAGAATCTGAGGTCGCTGGTTCGAATCACGGCTCAGGCGCCGATATTTTCTCCCCCTCCATTAGACCTTGAGTGGTCGTCTGGACGCTAGTCATCATTCGGATGAGACGATAAACCGAGGTCCCGTGTGCAGCATCCACTTAGCGCACGTAAAAGAACCCACGGCAACAAAAGGGCAAAATTCTGTAGAAAAATCCACTTTGACAGGAAAAACAAATAAAACTGCACGCAGGAAAAAATACAAAAAAATGGGTGGCGCTGTAGTGTAGCGACGCGCTTTCCCTGGGGACAGCAGCCCGAATTTCACACAGAGAAATCTGTTGTGATAAAAAGGAATACAAATACATGGCTTTCTGAAATTATTCTCCTTCTTTTGCGTTCGTAGGTTACAGCTTCTCACATTCACCCTTATGTACCGACGAACAGGCTTTAGGCATATGACCCATTTACCCCGCCACATGTAGGCAGCCATACTTCGTTTCCCGGCCGGGGATGTGCATGCTGGGTAGGCCTATTTGCTTGTTTCCATCGCCCAAGGAACGCTGAAGTGGATTACAGGTTCTTCAGAACGTCACATTTGATATTATTTGATCTTTTGCCTGCGTATACACATGAATGGGGGTCAGGCACTAGCAGGTCTGCACACTATTTTTTTTTACAACAACAACAATAATAATAATAATAATAATAATGATGATGACGACGACGACGACGACAACGACAACAATAATGATAATAATAATGATAATAATAATAAAGCGACTGACAAGCAAACGTCATGAAAAAAATGTAACAAAAAAAAAAAAAGAAAAAAAAAGGATTAGAGTGCAAGATCTAGACCACATTCGGTGGCAGAACATTTTTTTTTTTTTTAAAGCAACAACACATGAAGGTATATAATGAAAAGGGTTATAAAAAAAAATCTAATACCCCCCCCCCCCCCCCCCCCCCCCCCCCCCCCCCAAAAAAAAACACAAAAAAACAACCCCCCCCTAAAAACCGACACAAAGTATGTCGACTTTTAAAGCTGTGGCGTTTTTTTTTTGTTTTTTTGTTGGTTTTTTCGTTGTTGATGTTGTTGTTTTTCAGACTGGAAGCATTTTGTGGATTGAATAGCTGAAAGATAGTAAATGAATATGATGCACAATATGTGGGTAATTGGGTGGTTGGATGAGCGAGTGAGTTAGTGGACGAATGAGCAAGCAAGCAGTATGTTCGCGCGCGTGCGTTTGTGTGTGTGTGTGTGCGTGTGCGTGCGCGCGCTTGCGCATATTTACATTCGTGTGTGCAGCTTCTCACAGACAGGTTTCCTCAAATTATCCCCCTTTTTTCACTGGAATGTCACCTTATTAGGAATCACGTACTCAAATTAACATATTTTCAAATATTACGCCATATATATATATATATATAAAGTCAGTATCACTATCGCGATTCATATCATTGTACTGCGTATCGATCTGCTACATTCACTTATGATTTTTTTCCTTCTTTCTCCTCTTATTCATACTGTTTAATATAAATACGCCCCTTCCTCTGTTCTGTTGCAGTGTCATCCTGTTATCGTCACATTCAACTGTTTCTCTGTGACTGGAAAAAGAGTTTTCATGGGAATGGATCCACTGTCATTAACTGTCACCCTACTGTCAACGTTTAGCAAGTGAGAGTCAGTCCTGTTCCCTCTTCTTGTTGGACAGATAGTCCTCGATTTTCTGCATGGCTTCCTCGTATGTCGTCACTTCCTCCACTCCGGCTCTGACGTCAGAGGGCAGGGTGACAACGCCCTCGCGCTCCAGCCTCGATTTTACAACGAGGCCTAAACACACCTTGAAGTCCGTGGCTTTGATGACGTCCTCGTCTGCAATCAGACAGAACACCGATCAGAGATCGTTTTTGGATAAAAACAATAATTGTTGTAGGCCTATAGATAGATCTACAGATAGATGAATGAACGAACGAAATGAACGAATGGATAAATAACTAAAAATGAATGAAATAGATAAACTAGATAAATGATATATGTCATAAGTAAATAAATAAATGTATGCATGAATGAATACACAGATAAATAAATGAATGGATGAATGAACAGATAGATAGATCGAGAGACAGACAGACAGATGGATAGATAGACAGAAACATAGATGAATAGCAGACAACATAAACAAGCAGATAATTGATGCATTATGTAGCATAAATATGTAGGTAGTCGATCCATAACATAAACACACAAAAAATATAATCATAACAACAACGACGACAACAACGACAACACCACCACCACCACCACAACAACAACAACAATACTAATAATGTAAAAACTGTGTTCTGAAAGTGTTGTGGTTCGTTCGATTTCAAGAGAGAGGGGAGCAGACAGGGGGATATAGGATCCACTAATGATGCACTCACTCACTCTCTCCTCACATCAATAGCAGGGCCACATGGAGTGGTTTTTATCGAGTGTTTACTTTACAATACAGCACACACACACACACTAAGCAGTTCACCCTACTTAGCAAAAGCAACACACACTAAGGCAGCACACACTGCCTACTTCAAGTACTTCCTACAAGCAGCACACAGTAAAAAGTTCACCCTGCACCTAAAGCAGCACCTATAAGCGGCGTCTACAAGCAGCATCTACAAGCAGCACACCTGGAACACAAACACAAAACCAAAACCCCGGTCAGAAACTCTCAAAATACCTGGACATCACTGACATGAAAGACCTATACCCTCTCAGCACCTTTCATCACATGTCCACCAGTATGCACTCCTCTCACACATAAATCTAGGTGAGGTAATACAAGTTTCATCAAGCTTACCTGCCACCAACAGTGACATACCATACTGTGCACCATACCTATGACCGACCAGTACAACCCTGTGTTCAACACATGTTACCCATCATTCAATAAAACTGTTACCATTACCAAACAAATCTCCTCTATGTCTTGTGCTGACTGGTTTCATTCCCTCCCCACAACATACTGTGCATACTAATGCAAGCTACAACACTCACTCCCCCAACTAGTTGAACTGAGATAACCAATCTTTGCTCGTCCTAATGACCCGACATGAATGACTGACAGATTCACTGCTTAATTAATCTTGATTCGTCCAATTCAACAGATTGATCTGATTTGCTACAATTCAGCCCACTTATTTACACATACTGTGACAAGTTCACCCGTTTACGTCACAAAGAGAATGGAGAAGGAAGGGGAGGAGGAGGGGGGGGGGGGACAACTTGAAAGACAGACCGCCTCACTGGGATGTTCTGACATGCCGACATTAGTATGTTTTGAACGCGCCGACATCTAGTTCAGACTTTGGACAGGAGCGGAAAGGGAGATAAGAAGGTGTGGGTGGGGGGTGGGGGGCGTGGGGGGTGGGAGGGTGGGGGCAAAGTGGGGGAGGGGAGGGGGTGGTGGTGGCGAGGGGGCGAAGGGATGGGGAGGGAAGGGGGACAGAGTGTGGGTGGTGGGGGGGTGACACTGTTGGCACACTATAACAATAATAATAATAATAATGACAACAACAACAATAATAATAATAATAATAATAGCAACAACAACAACAACAATAATAATGATAATAATGATGATGATAATAATAATAATAATTATTATTATTATAATGATAATAATAATGATAATGATGATAACCAGAAGAAGAAGAAGGAGGAGGAGAAGACCGTAGTGCAGACGCACCCAGAAGTGGGTGTGTGGCTATGTGAAGCGGGGAAGCTGGGGGGGGGGGGGGGGGGGGGGGAGGAGGGGGGGGGGAGGTAGAGAAGGAGGAGGTACACAACAGTGGTGCAGGCGCATTCAGAGTTGAATGCGTGTGGGAGGGAGAGATGCTGCGGGTGAGTGGGGTGGGCTAGTGGGGTGGGGGGTGGGGGTGGGTCACAGAGCAGAGTGCAGACATTACTAAAGGTGGAGAGGTGTGTGTGTGTGTGTGTGTGTGTGTGTAGAGGGGCAGGGGTGATGTGAGGCGGGTCACAAGCAGAGTGCAGTCGTACCAGAAAGGGTGGCATAGTAAAGTGCAGGCGCATCTGGAAGGGTGGGCGACAAAGAGCAGAGAGTGCAGACGCACCCAGAGTGGGGACACAAAGCAGAGTACAGAAGCACCCAGAAAGTGTGCGCGGGACACATACCAGAGTGCAGACGCACCCAGGATGGTGTAAGAGAGTGTGTGCGTGTGGGCGGTAAGGGTGCGGCGGGGGAGTGGTGACACAGACCAGGGTGCAGACGCACCCAGAATGGCACGAGGGACACAGACCAGAGTACAGACGCACCCAGAATGGTGTATGAAGCACAGACCAGAGTGCGGATGCACCCAGAAGAGTGTGAGGGACACAGACCAGAGTGCAGACGCACCCAGAAGAGTGTGAGGGACACAGACCAGAGTGCAGACGCACCCGGAATAGTGTACGAAGCAGAACAGAGTGCAGACGCACCCAGAAGAGTGGGGGATGTGGGGGCACACCAAGCAAGAGTGGCGGGTGTCACAGATCAGAGTGCAGAAGGGTGTGTGTGCATTCGTGCGCGCGTGCGTGCGTGCGTGCGTGCGTGTGTGTGTGTGTGTGAAAGGGGGGTTGAGGACACACAGCAGAGTCCAGTAGCGTATGGAGAACGGGGGGGGTAGGGTTGGGCAAGGGTAGGCCGTGTGGACTGGAGGACACACAGC
Organism: Babylonia areolata; assembly: GCF_041734735.1. NCBI lineage: Eukaryota > Metazoa > Mollusca > Gastropoda > Neogastropoda > Buccinidae > Babylonia > Babylonia areolata. The sequence goes on from NC_134889.1 coordinate 4,214,587, forward strand.
ACAGCGCAGTACAGACTCACCCAGAAGCGCCCAGGCCGGGTCGCCGCCCACCAAGGGGCGGATCCAGCGACTGCGGGGCGCGTTCAGGCCGGAGGCGGGCGGCGGGTGAAGGGTCCACACCACCTCCACAGCCTGGGCCTTGGTCAGCGGGCGGCACGCCTCAGTCTGAACGCCACCCTCCTCTGCACACGGCGGGCCGCGGCCGGTCCCGCGCACGCGTCGTCCGCTCCCTTCCGCCCTTCCGCAACTGTCGTCATCACCACGGACATCGTCGTCGTCGTCGTCGTGGTCGTTGGTTGTGGGGGTGGGGGTGGTGACAGACTCCCCCCTCTCCACCCCCACAGCGCTGTTGTTGCCGCCGTCGTCGTAGGTGGTGGTGGTGGTGGTGGTGGTGGTGTCGGAGGTGCCGGGAGTGCTTGCCGCTGACCTTGACCTTGACCTTGACCTTGAGCCTGACCTTGACCCTTCCTGCGTGGTCGTGGCCGCGAG
>NC_134889.1:4217575-4227575 GCF_041734735.1 Babylonia areolata
GTAGGCCCTGGTGGTGGTGGTGGTTGTTGATGTTGAGAAGATCAGCTGTTAACTCACGGGCTGCTCTCCCGGCCAGGGAGAGCGCGTCGCTACACTACAGCGCCACCCTTTTGTGTGTGTGTGTGTGTGTGTGTGTGTGTGTGTGTGTGTGTGTGTGTGTGTTTTCCAGCGCGCAGTTTTATTTCTTTTTCCTATCGAAGTGGATTTTTCTACAGAAATTTGCCAGGAACAACCCTTTTGTTGCCGTGGGTTCTTTTACGTGCGCTACGTGCATGCTGCACACGGAACCTCGGTTTATCGTCTCATCCGAATGACTAGCGTCCAGATTACCACTCAAGGTCTAGTGGAGGGGGAGAAAATATCGGCGGCTGAGCCGTGAATAGATTCGAACCAGCGCGCTCAGATTCTCTCGCTTCCTTGGCGGACGTGTTACCTCTAGGCCATCACTCCATTACGTACAGGTAATGATACGATGTATGTTAATCACAGGACAGTTAAGCCAGACTTTGGTCAAGAAGCTAACTTGACTGTTATCTGTTACCAGATAACTGTGTGGTCCAGTAAGTTAAGTTGAGAACAACCAATGATGCTTTGCCTGATAATTAATCGTCGGCGCTTCGACAATTTACCTAGAAACCAAAGAATCTGTGATAAATGTTCCACAAACGACTTTTCTGATGAGTTTCACTATTTGTTTGTGTGTCCTTTTTTCTTTTCTTTTTTTTTTTCTAATACTTAATACTTTTTTTTCCAACCTCTGTGTGTGTGTGTGTGTGTGTGTGTGTGTGTGTGTGTGTGTGTGTGTGTGTGTGTATGTAGGCGAACCGGATATGAGTGTGTAGGTAAAACGATTATGATTGTGTAGGCAAAACGAAGATGCAAAACGAATATGTGTGTAGGCAAAACGAATGTGAGTCTAGAGGCGAAACGAATAGGCAAAAGGAATATGGGTGTGTGGGCAAAACGAAGATGAGTTTGTAGGCAAAACGAAGATGAGTTTGTAGGCCAAACGAAGATGAGTGTGTAGGCAAAACGAAGATGAGTTTGTAGGCAAAACGGAGATGAATGTGTAGGCAAAAAAAAGATGAGTGTGTAGGCAAAACGAATATGAGTCTGAAGGCAAAACGAATATGAGTATGTAGGCAAAACGAAGATGAGTTTGTTGGCAAAACGAAGATGAGTTTGTAGGCAAAACGGAGATGCGAAACGAGTAGGCAAAACGAATGTGAGTGTGTAGGCAAAACGAAGATGAGTTTGTAGGCAAAATGAAGATGAGTGTGTGGGCAAAACGAAGATGAGTTTGTAGGCAAAACGAATATAAGTGTGTAGGCAAAATAAGTAGGCAAAACGAATATGAGTGTGTAGGCAAAACGAGTAGGCAAAACCAATATGATTATGTAGGCAAAACGAGCAGGCAAAACAAATATTACTGATTAGTGAGTAGGCAAAACGAATATCACTTTGTAGGCAAAACGAATATGAGTGTGTAGGCAAAACGGACATGAGTGTGTAGGCAAAACAGCCCTGCCGACATGATGACGGAAAAAGGAAGTTTGCCGGTGTTGAGAAGGCGAAGGGGCGGAAGTTCAGCGCGGTGTGCGGAGTAGTTTAGTACTACTACTCACGCGAAGAGATCGGCGTGAGGTCTGTGGTGGCTGGCCGGCAGAGGGCGCGGTGGTCTGCCCCTGATCACGTGGTTCCTATTCACCTCGCTCACCGCTCCGCTCGACGGCAACCCCGCAGGTGTGTCTTTCCTGGGACTGTGAGGTGAGACAAGGGAAAAAAAGGAAAAAAAAAAAAAAAAAAAAAAAAGAAAGAAAGAAAGAAAGAAAAAACAAACAAACAACAACCACAAAACACACACACACACACACACACACACACACACACACACACACACACAGAGATTAGTTCTGATAGCGGAAGTTCAGATGAAAAAAAAAAAAAAAATGGCGACACAGACATACAAACAAAACAGTTTCACGTTCGGTCTCAGTCTGAAGTTGTCAAAACGTGCAGACTGCACTGATCCATAAACGCTACACCTCAGCGCGTTGGGTTACGCTGCTGGTCAGGTATCTGCTTGGCAGATGTGGTGTAGCGTATATGGTTTTGTCCGAACGCAGTGACGCCTCCTTGAGCTACTGAAACTGAAACTGATACACCTTAGCTGCTGAAACAAACAAACAAACAAAAATGTAACAGAGAAATAAATGAATGAATAAATAAAACAATCAAACAATAAATCACAAATTTAATAAGCAGATGCCTAATCTTGGCATAAACCAAACTCAGGCCTTACAAGCCAATGCTTTAGGTTCGTACGTGGAGTGATGGCCTAGAGGTAACGCGTCCGCCTAGGAAGCGAGAGAATCTGAGCGCGCTGGTTCGAATCACGGCTCAGCCGCCGATATTTTCTCCCCCTCCACTAGACCTTGAGTGGTGGCTTGGACGCTAGTCTTTCGGATGAGACGATAAACCGAGGTCCCGTGTGCAGCATGCACTTAGCACACGTAAAAGAACCCACGGCAACAAAAGGGTTGTTCCTGGCAAAATTCTGTAGAAAAATCCACTGCGATAGGAAAAAAACAAATAAAACTGCACGCAGGAAAAAATACAAAAAAATGGGTGGCGCTGTAGTGTAGCGACATGCTCTCCCTCTGGGAAGAACAGCCCGAATTTCACACAGAGAAATCTGTTGTGATAAAAAGAAATACAAATACAAATGCAAAACATTAACATAGGATGGGGTGAAAAAACAGAAAAGAAAAAAACAACCCCCCAAAAACTGCCGATGGCTATAAGATAATTATATATTAACTACATTCATATTGAACTTTGACACAAAGCTCAGGTGACTCACTTATGGGAGGTACCCATCCCTGGAAAGCAGGGGAGGGGGGTGGGGGTGGGAGGGGGCCCAAGGAGAAGTCTCAAAAGTGTCAACAATCTATATTGGTCACTGTGGTTACTCTTTATGTTGATTCGTACGTACTCGTGATTGTGTGTGTGTGTGTGTGTGTGTGTGTGTGTGTGTGCGTGTGTGTGTGTGTGTGTGTGTGTGTGTGCGTGTGTGTGTGTGCGTGTGTGTGTGTGTGTGTGTGTGTGTGTGTGTGCGTGTGTGTGTGTGTGTGTGTGTGCGTGTGTGTGTGTGTGTGTGCGTGTGTGTGTGCGTGTGCGTGTGTGTGTGTGTGTGTGTGCGTGTGCGTTATTGTTATGTTGCCTGGTTAATTAGCGTATGTTTTGACTATGATAAACGTGATGTGTTCAGTTTGGCTGTCATATTGCCTGCGTTGATTTATTTGTGCATACTTTTAGGTCACTTATTCTCAACATTGTGTATTTCATTGTATAGCGCGGTGGGCCCTAGCTGAGGTGGGGGTGTCGCGCTATATAAGCCTTCCTATTATTATTATTATTATCATTATTATTAACTTGATTCCCCCCCCCCCACCCGAGCACAGCCAGGCCACAGCGCGGACCACCATCATACAGCAAACACCGACACCTCCAGCACGTCAGCGGCTAGAACACAGCGAGAACCACCATCATACTGCAAACACCAACATCTCCAGCACGTCAGCGGCTAGAACACAGCGAGGACCATCACCACCATCATACCGCAAACACCGACACCTCCAGCACGTCAGCGGCTAGAACACAGCGCGGACCCGTCCCTCGAACCAGCAGCCAGAACTATGCCCCCACCCCCCTCCTCATCCCCCCCTCCACCCCCTCCCCCTCTCGCAGGACCACAGGACCAGCGCCTCTACCACATCCACCTCTGATGGATTAGACCACGGTCACGAACAACTTGACCTTAAGGGCGAAACGCAAAATAGGTTAAAACTCACTCACTCACTATCAAGGACCACAGGACCAGCGCCTCTACCACATCCACCTCTGATGGATTAGACCACGGTCACGAACAACTTGACCTTAAGGGCGAAACGCAAAATAGGTTAAAACTCACTCACTCACTATCATTATCATTATGATTGTCATTATTATCATTATTATCATCATTACTGTTACTATTATTAAGTTTGCCGTATGGAATACTCCGCACGCGCATGCGCGGAGTTTGGAACATTTTGTTTCATTGACACTTGACATCCAATGGCGACGGGCGCAATAGCCGAGTGCTTAAAGCGTTGGACTTTCAATCTGAGGGTCCCGGGTTCGAATCACGGTGACGGCGCCTGGTGGGTAAAGGGTGGAGAATTTTACGATCTCCCAGGTCAACATATGTGCAGACCTGCTAGTGCCTGAACCCCCTTCGGGTGTATATGCAAGCAGAAGATCAAATACGCACGTTAAAGATCCTGTAATCCATGTCAACGTTCGGTGGGTTATGGAAACAAGAACATACCCAGCATGCACACCCCCGAAAACGGAGTATGGCTGCTACATGGCGGGGTAAAAACGGTCATACACGTAAAAGCCCACTCTTGTGCATACGAGTGAACGCAGAAGAAGAAGAAGAAGACGTCCAATGGCACAGGAGCATCAGTCTGAACTAGTCTGACCCGAACTCAGAAAGCTTAATCAGTATTGGCCGTGGCCCCTTCTGAAAGGGGTACAGCAAGTACGACTAATTCACACCAGTTTGCAGAATGGCTAATCAAAACAGCGATAATCATACTGACTCGAAAATTTCGAGTAAAAGTTAGACGCGCATGCGCAAGATCCAAGATGGCCGCGGAACTCTCCAGCGGTCTATTGACAGGCAGGCAACTCACGTGGTCTTCTCGAGACACCATAGGCGGAACTCGTTCTCCCACAGCCAATGATACTGGGGCTTTTCACGGCGTGGGGGGCGTGGCTTCTCTCTTCGAACTTCGTACAGCTGTCCGTAGCGCGGATTGGTCACGAACTGACGGCTCCTATACTCCGCCCACTCCTTATTTGGAATGAGTGCCTCGTACACAAGTTCTGGTAAGATAAAGCAAAATAGTATACTGATGGGTCATGGTGATGATGATGATGATGATGACGATGTTGTGTTCTGCGGGAATGAAACCCAGTAGTACACTGATGATGGTGATGATGATGGTGATGGTGATGATGATGGTGATGGTGGTGGTGGTGATGAAGATGGTGGTGATGCTGATGATGATGATGCCGATGATGATGCTGATGATCGTGGTGATGGTGTTGATGATGGTGATGATGATGACGGTGATGATGATGATGATGATGATGATGATGATGATGATGATGGTGGTGGTTATGAAGATGGTGATAATGATGATGGTGATGGTGGTGGTGATGATGATGGTGATGATGATGATGGTGATGATGATGATGATATTCATGGTGATGGTGGTGATGATGGTGATAATGAATATGGTGGTGGTTATGAAGATGGTGATAATGATGATGGTGATGGTGGTGGTGATGATGATGATGATGATGATGATGGTGATGGTGGTGGTGATGATGATGGTGATGATGATGATGGTGATGGTGGTGGTGATGATGATGGTGATGATGATGATGATGATGATATTCATGGTGATGGTGGTGATGATGGTGATGATGATGATGGTGGTGGTTATGAAGATGGTGATAATGATGATGGTGATGGTGGTGATGATGACGGTGATGATGATGATGATGATGATGCTGATGATCATGGTGATGGTGGTGATGATGATGATGATGATGATGCTGATATTCATGGTGATGGTGGTGATGATGGTGATGATGATGATGGTGGTGGTTATGAAGATGGTGATAATGATGATGGTGATGGTGGGGATGATGACGGTGGTGGTGGTGGTGGTGGTGGTGATGATGATGATGATCCTCACCGAATTCGTCCGAGCGGGACGACAGCTCAGGCGCTTTTTCGGACCAAGGGCGTCTCCGACCGAGGCGCTGGGTCCTGCGAGAGCTCAGGGGGTCCATGGTCACACGTACGGGAAGCCTGGAAGTTTGAGAGGCTTCTCGCCTGGGTGTGGTGGCCCAGGAGTCGTTCTGTGAGCGGCAGGGTGAGCTGCTCTGTGATCTGTCCTGTGTGGGCAGGGGGGTGGGGTAGATGGGGTTGAGGGTTTGTGTGTGTGTGTGTGTGGGGGGGGGGGGGGGGGGGCGGGGGGGGGGGGGTGGGGGTGGGGGGCGGAATGAATATGAAAGAGTTTTTTGTTGTGAAATCGCAAGCGCGCTTGTGTACGTGTGTATTCGTCTTCAGTTTAACGTCTTTCCACTTGAAGTGATATTAGACGAATGTGTGTGTGTGTGTGTGTGTGTGTGTGTGTGTGTGTGTGTGTGTGTGTGTGTGTGTGTGTGTGTGTGTGCCCCTTCTGTCGCCAAAGCATTCATTCCGTGTGTATCATAATTATCTGCTTTGAGTATGTATTTTCTCAAACTATTCTCTTTGTCCGCATTGTGTACATTTACACGTCTTCTTTGTGTTTTTCTCGTGTGTGTGTGTGTGTGTGTGTGTGTGTGTGTGTGTGTGTGTGTGTGTGTGGGTGGGTGGGTGGGTGGGTGGTCGTGTGTGTGTGGGTGGTATTGATTTGAAATACTTTATAATTACTCTGTTTTTCTTTTAAAATTTTTAATGGGAATTGAATTTGAAAATAAAATTTTTTTTCGTGCTTATACTTTTGTCTCGGTACCTATTTTCTTATTCGCATTTGTTCAACAGAAGCCTTTCAGTATGCCCAGAGTAGCTTACCTGGCTAGGATTTCGTTTGCTCAGCCTGGAAAACCCCGTTTTCTTTGACCCGAAAGAACCGGAGTCTGATTGGCTGCAGAGCGATGACGTCACGTCACGTGATGACTTTCTGGCTGCGTCACGTGGCTTGCCTGTCCATGACCTCTGGTAGAGGGCGTGGTAACGGAGCATGCTGTTTCTATCCATTGCGCGTGCGTGTTGTGATCAAAAGGAGCAGAGACAAAAGCTGCTTTTGCTCACTGAAACAAAGTTGTTTATTTATTTATTTATTTATTTATTTTATATTAAATCCATATTCCTCTTCTTCTTCTTCGTTCGTGGGTTGCAACTCCCATGTTAACTCATAATTTTTTATGTACACGGGTAGGATTTTACGTGTTTGACCGTTTTTACCCCGCCATGTAGGCAGCCATATTCCGTTTTCGGGGGTGTGCATGCTGGGTTTGTTCTTGTTTCCACAACCCACCGATCGCTGACATGGATTACAGGATCTTTTACGTGTGTATTTGATCTTCTGCTTGCGTATACACAAGAAGGGGGTTCAGGCACTAAGCAGGTCTGCACATGCGTTGACCTGGGAGATCGGAAAAATCTCCACCCTTTACCCACCAGGCGCCGTCACCGTGATTCGAACCCGGGACCCTCAGATTGAAAGTCCAACGCTATAACCACTCGGCTATTGCGCCCGTCACAACTATTAATTATTTAGTGAGTAGAAACAAACGTCTGTTGACTGGTTTGATATTCATTTCCCTTGAAGTTGTTATGGATACATTGTGATTGATTCGACAAACAAAAGTACATCTCTATGAGTGGACGAATTTGACAAAATCTTCTTGTTTTATTTATCTACATTCAGGAGATAGATAACACCAGTTCTGTTTACATCATGTGTGAGTGACGTAAACAATACTATATTATACATTATGTTGACAATCAACATATGTGCAGACCTGCTAGTGCCTGAACCCCCTTCGTGTGTATATGCAAGCAGAACATCAAATACGCACGTTAAAGATCCTGTAATCCATGTCAGCGTTCGGTGGGTTATGGAAACAAGAACATAACCAACATGCACCCCCCCCCCCCGAAAACGGAGTATGGCTGCCTACATGGCGGGGTAAAAACGGTCATACACGTAAAAGCCCACTCGTGTACATACGAGTGAACGCAGAAGAAGAAGAAGTTGTTATTTTTTCTGTATCTTGAATACATCTCTGTTCCCGATCGATTGATGTGGCCATTGTGAATGGATCGTCAGCCCCTTGCCACTCGTGTTTTTCTGATTTGTGTTGCTTTCATGTAATACTTCGTGTTCTCTTTAAACCCGACCCACTCGGGGCTTTACCTGAAATGAACATGAATTGTCTTGTCTTGTTGTTTTGTCGTCTTGTTGTCTTGTCTTGTCCTGTCCTGTCTTCTTGTTTTGTCTTGTCTTGTCTTTTTGTTCTGTCTTGTCTTGTCTTGCCTTGTCTTCCTGCCCTTGTCTTGTTTTGTCTTCTTGCCTTGTTTCGTCTTGTCTTGTCTTTTTGTCTTGTCTTGTCCTTTCCTTGTCTTGTTTTGTCTTATTGTCTTGTCCTTGTCTTGTTTTGTCTTGTCTTCTTCTTATGTCTTCTTGCTTGTTTTGTCTTCTTGTTTTGTCTTCTTGTCTTGTCTTCTTGTCTTCCTGTCTTGTCTTCCTGTCTTGTCTTGTCTTCCTGTCTTGTCTTCCTGTCTTGTCTTGTCTTCCTGTCTTGTCTTGTCTCCCTGTCTTGTCTTGTCTTCCTGTCTGGTCTTGTCTTGTCTCCCTGTCTTGTCTTGTCTCCCTGTCTTGTCTTGTCTCCCTGTCTTGTCTTCCTGTCTTGTCTTGTCTCCCTGTCTTGTCTCCCTGTCTTGTCTCCCTGTCTTGTCTTGTCTTCCTGTCTTGTCTTGTCTTCCTGTCTTGTCTTGTCTCCCTGTCTTGTCTCCCTGTCTTGTCTCCCTGTCTTGTCTTGTCTTCCTGTCTTGTCTTGTCTTCCTGTCTTGTCTTCCTATCTTGTCTTGTCTCCCTGTCTTGTCTTGTCTCCCTGTCTTGTCTCCCTGTCTTGTCTTGCCTTGTCTTGCCTTGTCTTCCTGTCTTGTCTTCCTATCTTGTCTTCCTGTCTTGTCTTGTCTTCCTGTCTTGTCTTGTCTTCCTATCTTGTCTTCCTATCTTGTCTTCCTGTCTTGTCTTGTCTCCCTGTCTTGTCTCCCTGTCTTGTCTTGTCTTGTCTCCCTGTCTTGTCTTCCTGTCTTGTCTTGTCTCCCTGTCTTGTCTCCCTGTCTTGTCTTCCTGTCTTGTCTCCCTGTCTTGTCTCCCTATCTTGTCTTCCTGTCTTGTCTCCCTGTCTTGTCTCCCTGTCTTGTCTTTTTGTCTTGTCTTGTCTTCCTGTCTTGTCTTGTCCTCCTGTCTTGCCTTGTCTCCCTGTCTTGTCTTCTTGTCTTGTCTTGTCCTCCTGTCTTGTCTTGTCTCCCTGTCTTGTCTTCTTGTCTTGTCTTGTCCTCCTGTCTTGTCTTCCTGTCTTGTCTTGTCCTCCTGTCTTGCCTTGTCTTGCCTTGTCTTCCTGTCTTGTCTTCCTGTCTTGTCTTGTCTTGCCTTGTCTTCCTGTCTTGTCCTCCTGTCTTGTCTTGTCCTCCTGTCTTGTCCTCTTGCCTTGTCTTGTCTTCCTGTCTTGTCTTCCTGTCTTGTCCTCTTGCCTTGTCTTGTCTTCATGTCTTGTCTTATCTTCATGTCTTGTCCTCTTGCCTTGTCTTGTCTTCCTGTCTTGTCTTCCTGTCTTGTCCTCTTGCCTTGTCTTGTCTTCCTGTCTTGTCTTGTCTTCCTGTCGTCCTCTTGGCTTGTCCTCTTGCCTTGTCTTGTCTTCCTGTCTTGTCTTGTCTTCATGTCTTGTCTTGCCTTGTTTTGTCCTCTTGTCTTGTCTTGTCTTCTTGTTTTGTCTTCTTGTTCTGTCTTGTCTTCGTGTCTTGTAAATGCACTCAGAGTTCGTGAGCAGAAATGTAATCCACTCAGCCTGTTTGGACAGAAGTCTTATCTTCCGTGGATTCAAACAGATGAAACGAGCCGTGAGCTGACACATTCTGTGTTCACGTGAATTGTAACGTCACAAGCCTTCAAAAAAAAAAACCCAAAAAAAACCACCCCCACACAGTTTGGACCCAGGATAAAAAAATAAAATAAAAAAAAGTAAGAAAAAGACGAAGTTATCTGCCGTTCCTTGGCCTATGAAGATACAAACATCTAGATTAAAAAAAAAAAAAAAAAAAAAAAAAAAATCTGTCAAAACGAACCCTTGCGATTTTTCAATAAGTAAATGAACTGGC
>NC_134889.1:4242575-4245075 GCF_041734735.1 Babylonia areolata
ACTACTTTGTCAGTTGACTCCAAATTAGGCATAAAAATAGGAAAAATTCAGTTCTTTCCAGTCATCTTGTTTACAACAATATTGCACCTCTGGGATGGGCACAAAAAAAAATAAAATGAAGCCTAATTATATGCAGACTGCATTTACTGTTATATTTATATTTTTTGTATTCTCTAAACTTGGCACTTTGACCTCTTATTCTGACACAACAACAAGAGGAGTCATTATTATCATTTTTTGTTCAAACAGGAACTTCTTTTGCTAAGCATGGATTTTTTTAATTTTATTTTGCAAACGTTTTGGTGCAAGATAGTAAAAAAGGGAAATTACTCTGTTATTAATGCTAGGGGACTTAATTTATCACAAGTGAGTCTTGAAGGCTTTGCCTCTCTTGTTATTATTATTATTAGAGACAGGGGAATCGTCGTTACTTCTGAATGTTCCTGATTAATTAACCCGTTATGTCCATTATTATTTTTGTGTCAATGTTAATTTTCTTTTTATTATTATTTCTTGTTGTTGTTGTTGTTCTTCTTGTTCTTCTTTGTTGTTGTTGTTGTTGTTGTTGTTGTTGTTCTTCTTCTTCTTCTTCTTCTCATCATCATTGTGGAGTGATGGCCTAGAGGTAATGCGTCCGCCTAGGAAGCGAGAGAATCTGAGCACGCTGATTCGCATTACAGGACTCAGCCGCCGATATTCCCCCCCCCCCCTCCCCTCCACTAGATCTTGTTCCTGGCAAAATTCTGTAGAAAAATCCACTTCGATAGGAAAAAACAAATAAAACTGCACACAGGAAAAAAAGAAAAGAAAAAAAGGGTGGCGCTGTAGTGTAGCGACACGCTCTCCCTGGGGAGAGCAACCCGAATTTCGCACAGAAAAATCTGCTGTGATAAAAAAGAAATACAAATACAAATACATTTTGGTATTGATGCATATTACGACGCAAAATCACCCACAACATGAACCCGAACAAATATTTTGACGTCTCAAGCCGCCATGACTTTTCATGGTTTACAGGGCCAAAAACAATAGTGCGAAATGCACCTGCAGTCGAAAAGTTTGGTTGAAAACAGGTCCAAGGATTGTATAATTTTATTGTATATATTGTATATCTCTTTTGTGTTTATCACAACAGATTTCTCTGTGTGAAATTCGGGCTGCTCTGCCCAGGGAGAGCGCGTCGCTACACTACAGCGCTACCATTTTTTTTGTTGTATTTTTTTTTTCCTACGTGCAGTTTTTTTTTGCTTGTTTTTTTCTTGTTATTTTTCCTATGGAAGTGGATTTTTCTACAGAATTTTGCCAGGAATAAGTTGCCGTGGGTTCTTTTACGTGCGCAAAGTGCATGCTGCACACGGGACCTTGGTTTATCGTCTCATCCGAATGATTAAGCGTCCAGACGCGCCACTCAAGGTCTAGTGGCGGGGGAGAAAATATCGGCGGTTGAGTCGTGTGATTCGAACCAGCGCGCTCAGATTCTCTCGCTTCCTAGGCGGACGCGTTACCTCTAGGCCATCACTCCACTATGATACTAAACACTATCGGCATGTTCTGCAACAGCAACTGCGGGGGAAGCTCTGGAACGGTTTAGGCACAGATTTTATCTATTCACTTTTTTTTTTATTTACTTAGTTATATAATGCCCACTGTCCTAAAACCCTCTTGGCCAGCCGAGAGAGTGGGGATGTAACTTGGGCAAGACACTCTCCACTATACTCAAATTCTAGCCCAGATATCTAGTCGGGACAGCAGTTGCCTCCTCTGCTGTTCTAGTGGTCATATAAGTCGAACATGACTGACTATCATACATTATTTATTTATTTATTTATCTGTGTATCTACTTATTTACTGCGCCACATCTTTCCTTCTATGTTGACCGCGGTTCGTCGCGAGTGAATAAAGGGAGGTAAATGGTACAAACAGAATCTGTCAGTTGCTTCCCTTCACTGAGACCAGTTTATACACGGGTGAATGCTGCCCTTCGACCACAAGGAAGATGGGTGACTGTGCCTTAAAAACGTGTATGGTTTTGGTTTGTTTTTTTGTTTGGCTGGTTTTTTGGTTTGTTTGTTTTTTCTTTTTCTTTTCTTATTGTTTTACTCGTTTCTGTAATGGAGAAACAGAGAGGAAGTTTCAGTTTCAGTTTCAGTTTCAGTAGCTCAAGGAGGCGTCATTGCGTTCGTACACCACATCTGCCAAGCAGATGCCTGACCAGCAGCGTAACCCAACGCGCTTAGTCAGGCCTTGAGAAAAAAAGAAAAAAAAAGAAAGAAAAAAAAAAGAAAAAAAGAGGAAGTGTAGTAGTAGTAGTAGTAGTAGTAGTAGTATAGTAGTAGTAGTATAGTAGTAGTAGTAGTAGTAGTAGTAGTAGCAGAGGAAGAAGAAAAGGCAACTGGTTGTTAAATTGTTTGTTTTTTTGACTCACTTGTGTAAACAAAGTGAGTCTATGTTATAACCCGATGTTCGGGTGTGTGTGTGTGTGTGTGTGTGTGTGTGTGTG
>NC_134889.1:4250075-4255075 GCF_041734735.1 Babylonia areolata
GGGGTGTGGGGGGCGAATTTATGCAGACTAGTAACAGATCGTCATCATCGGGCAATCAAAGTTCAGTCCTCTCTTCTCCTCTACACAGACCCCCCCTCGGATGTCCAGTGGGTGTCTGAATGACCCAACCTTTAGCTTCCGTCGTCAGAATTGTGGTATTCTTTGTCAACATTCACCTCTTCAGTATAAGAGCCTTCCGCTTGCAATATTTTGATGATGGTAATTGGGGTGAAACGCTGTTAACGTCGTCTCTTTCGCCGTTCGTATGGAAAGAGTTAAAAAGACCGGGGTTGACGCCGTAGCTATGGTATTTGTGTTTGTATTTCTTTTTATCACAACAGATTTCTCTGTATAAAATTCGGACTGCTCTCCCCAGGAAGAGCGCGTCGCTACACTACAGCGCCACCCATTTTTTTGTGAATTTTTTTTCCTGTGTTCAGTTTTATTCGTTTTTCCTATCGGAGTAGATTTTTCTATAAAATTTTGCCAGGAACAACCCTTTTGTTGCCGTGGGTTGTTTTACGTGCGCTACGTGCATGCTGCACACGGGACCTCGGTTTATCGTCTCATCCGAATGACTAGCATCCAGACCACCACTCAAGGTCTAGTGGAGGGGGAGAAAATATCGGTGGCTGAGCCGTGATTCGAACCAGCACGCTCAGATTCTCTCTCGCTTCCTAGGCGGACGCGTTACCTCTAGGCCATCACTCCACACAGTAGAGAAACAGTAAAACCGGGAGCCAAACTGAGGAAAACTAAGTTGGAAAATTCCTGACGCGCTGACCACAGCACCGAAACCACTCAACTGACTAACGGAGCCAGCGAGGCAAACAGTTAATTCACGGCTCACAAAACAATAGAGCAGAGAGCGTTACACTCGCGTCCACACATTACGAGAGCCGCTCACCTAATCTGACGATGCAATCCACACACTTTATTGTCTATACTAGACGCTCACCGAATCTCACAATGCAATCCACACACTTTTATTGTCTATACAAATAAGACGCTCACCGAATCTCACAATGCAATCCACACACTTTATTGTCTATACAATATAAGACGCTCACCGAATCTCACAATGCAATCCACACACTTTATTGTCTATACAATATAAGACGCTCACCGAATCTCACAATGCAATCCACACAATGCAATCCACACACTTTTATTGTCTATACAAATAAGACGCTCACCGAATCTCACAATGCAATCCACACACTTTATTGTCTATATTGTCTATACAAATAAGACGCTCACCGAATCTCACAATGCAATCCACACACTTTTATTGTCTATACAAATAAGACGCTCACCGAATCTCACAATGCAATCCACACACTTTATTGTCTATACAAATAATGAGGCCAGGAGACGATATGATTAACAAATAGTAAAGAGTGGTAACTCTCTCCATTTTCACAAGGTACACAACTTCAAGTCAATGATGTTTTTACGGCTACCGATTCAGCTAGCACACAGGTAAATAAAAGGGTACATTGGAACAAACCCAGACACTTCCTCGAAAAAGAAAGTACCAGGCCTGTCCTTATACCAATCATTTGACATGTGCACACAGCAGCAAAGACAGAAGAAATGTGCAAACACAAATTAGCTTTTATTCAAGACTGGCATAGCCTCTTTTAATCCTGAATAAGCCACACAGAACAAATACATGGTTGCCTCGGTAGTTTATCCACTGGAAATTAAAATAATGAGGCCAGGAGACGATATGATTAACAAATAGTAAAGAGTGGCAACTCTCTCCATTACACAAGGTACACAACTTCAAGTCAATGATGTTTACGGCTACCGATTCAGCTAGCACACAGGTAAATAAAAGGTACATTGGAACAAACCCAGACACTTCCTCAAAAAAAAAGGAAGCGGCGGGCCTATCCTTATACCAATCATTTGACATGTGCACACAGCAGCAAAGACAGAAGAAATGTGCCAATTATACAAATACACTCTCTCTTCCTTCTCTTTCTGTCTCTCTCTTCACAAAATATGCAACTACAAAGATCATAGTTCATTTAACAATCAAATATCACCAGAGTAAGACAAGAATTAAACCAAAAAGCAGCACTTCCATAATTAACGTGGGGGGGGTTACTTTGATGCTGTTACACCGAATTGTAGTATGTGTATGTATGTGTGTGTGTAGGGGGGTGGGGGGGTGGGGTGGGGGGGGGGGGGGGGGTTGTGTGAGCATTCAGTTCTTGTCGGCAGTTGACACACAGGACGGAGACAGACAGAGGAGGTTAGTGGGTCGTCAGCTTCGTCGCGGTGAGTTGGTATCGTTTGGTTTGGTTTGGTTTCGTTTGTTCGTTCGTTCGTTCTTTAGTTTAACGTGTGTGTGTGTGTGTGTGTGTGTGTGTGTTACAGAAAATGATTGATTTCAGTTTCGTTTAAAAAAACAACAAAAACACACACACAAAAAAAACAACAACAAAAAAACAACAACCATAACATATTTCTAATGAAAAACTAACAACTATAACAGCGAACCAACTGGGTGTTTGTCTGTGAGATGTACTGTGCTGTACTGTACTGTACTGTACTGTACCGTGATTCTTCTTTTTTTCTGATTCAGCTCCATCTCTCTGGAACAGTTTACCTCACGATCTTCGCCACTCTCCTTTATTTCAATCTTTTAAAACTGGTCTGAATACACATCTTTTTTTTTTTTTTTTTTTTGGAAAACGCCTATGCATAGACCTTCCATATCTTTCGAATGACCTTCAGCTATAACCCATGCAAACTCTTTCAAATTGTGTGTGTGTGTGTCACGGTGTTTGTGTGTGTGTGTGTGTGTGTGTGTGTGTGTGTGTGTTCAATGTTTTTTGTAAAGCCCTTTAATTCTCTCCATACGAACGGCGAAAGAGACGACGTTAACAGCGTTTCATCCCAATTACCATCATCAAAATATTGCAAGCGGAACGCTCTTATACTGAAGAGGTGAATCATGTTGACAAAGAATACGACAATTCTGACGACGGAAGCTAAAGGTTGGGTCATTCATTCAGACACCCACTGGACATCCGAGGGGTCTGTGTAGAGGAGAAGAGAGGACTGGCCGTACTGAGTGAGTGAATGGAGGAACACGCTGAACAAATATTCATTATAATCATCATCATTATTATTAGTAGTAGTAGTAGTCGTAGTAGTAGTTATAGTAGTAGTAGTAGTATCATTATTACTATGCCGCATTGTACTGTACTGTACTGTACAATACTTGTGTTGTGTTGTACTATACTGTCTAGTGTTGTTTTGTTTTGTGTTGTGATGTGTTGTGTTGTAGTGCTCGTTGTCACAACAGATTTCTCTCTGTGTGAAATTCAGACTGCTCTCCCCGTGAGAGCGCGTCGCTTCAGTAAAGTGCAACCCTGGATTTTTGGGGTGGTTTTTTTTTTCTTTCTTTCTTTCTTCATTTATTTCTGTAAACGTATTTTCTTTGACCATCAAAGTGAATTTTTTTTTTCTACAGAGACTTTTAAAATTCCTTTTTTTCAATATTATTATTTTATTTTATTTTATTGATTTTTTTTTTTTTTTTGCCAGGGACAATCATTTTGTCGTCATGGGTACTTTCACGTGCGCTTAGCACTTGCTGCACACGGCTGGGACCTCGGGTTTATCGTCTCATGTTCCAAAAAAAAAAAAAAAAGAAAAAAGACTGACACCCATATATATCCACTGTGTCAAAGGTTCATTCACCACATGAAGGCGGGGGCCCTGTGCTCTCCTTCAGCGACTTTTTAACTCTCTCCATACGAACGGTGAAAGAGACAACGTTAACAGCGTTTCACCCCAATTACCATCATCAAATTATTGCAAACGAAAGGCTCTTATACTGAAGACGTGAATGTTGACAAAGAATACCACAATTCTGACGACGGAAGTTTAAAGGTTGGGTCATTCAGACACCCACTGGACATCCGAGGGGGGGGGGGGGGGGGGGGGGGGGGGTCTGTGTAGAGGAGGAGAGAGGACTGGCCGTACTGAGTGAGTTAAACCCCTCCCCTAACCAGGTCCGGTGCGATCCGCAGCTGCAGGTTGGAGTGAGTAGAGTCTGAGTGAAGTACCTTTCCCAACCTTGGACATAACACATTGCAAGTTCCTTGCTTGCCGTTCAGAGCGGCTCTCCAGATAGGGGAAATAATTGTGGATAGTGAAATCTAGATCAGAACAACAACAACAACAACAACAACAACACACACACACACAACAACACACACACACACACACACACACACACACACGCGCACACACACACACACACACAAAACTAATCGTCATGGTATTGTCTAACAAGAGACTTTGAGTGAGTACAGATTTTCTTCTCTCTCTCTCCCTCTCTCTCTCTCTCTCTCTCTCTCTCTCTCTCTCTGTGTGTGTGTTCACTGGATGCCAACAAACCATGGTGTGTTGACATACATGTGTGCATGTACGTAGCCCGGCATTAAGTGTGTGTATGTCTCAAAGCATTTACGTGTGTGTGTGTGTGTGTGTGTGTGTGTGTGTGTGTGTGTGTGTGTGTGTGCGGGGATGGGTGGCCGAGCGCATGCGTGTGTGTGTGCACGTGCGTATGCACATGTATGTATGAATTGTTGTGGGTTTTTTGTGTGTGTGTATTTGGTTGGGGTTTTTAGCGGGGGGGGTTTGTTTGTTTTGTTTGTTTTTGTATTTTTTGTTGCTGTTTTGCCTGAAATCGTGGTACTTTTTGCCATGATAATCTTACTCTGTAAGGACCTGCTTTTGTGGCCATCTTGATCGATGTTCGCCCACATAGGATGGCAAGTCGACGCTGTTTTTTTCGGCCAAGGTTGGCCTGTCTGTCTGTCTGTCTGTCTGTCTGTGTTCTCTATCATTTCTCTTCACACCTCTCTCTTCCTCTCTCTCTACGATCTCACCCCCCCCCCCCCCCCCGCCCCCTCACTCTCTCCCTCTCTCACTTCCTCCCTCTTCAATCTCTTACTGACCTACATCTTTATACC
>NC_134889.1:4260075-4262575 GCF_041734735.1 Babylonia areolata
TATATGATATATATATGATAGTCAGTCGTGTCCGACTATGACTATCAGAACAACAGAGGAGGCAACTGCTGTTCCGACTATTTGGGCTAGAATTTGATTATAGTGGAGAGTGTCTTGCCCAAGTTACATCCCCCACTCTCTCGGCCAAGAGGGTTTTTAGGACAGTCGGCGCTGGGATGGTTCCCAAAGGCCAACTAGCCCACAAGGCTGCAGCACTAAGAGCCAGTGCAATTTTGCCTCCTGGTTGGAGAGTCATAGTCCTTCACAAAAGACTAAGCTGTAAATGGTTTCCCATTGACTGGAGAAACCATTGATAATACAGCTCTCACTTTGCTGTTGGCCCAAATGTAAACTTATGTCAATCTGTGATATAAGCCGAGTGTTGGGCCTAGACACAACCATCTACCTGAAGATCTAGTCATCAGCCCGGCCATCCACATGCATTATGCAGCTTCTGTTCAAACGTGTGTGTGTGAGTGTGTGTGTGTGTGTGTGTGTGTGTGTGTGTGTGTGCGTGCGTGACTATGCACAAGTTTTTATAGTGATATGCACTTGTATGTATCCTAATTTCTACTGTATCTTTGTTTGTGTATAATTTTCGAATTATGTTCGTACATTGGTATGTACTATCCCCTTATTCCCCACCCCCACCCCCACCCCCCAATATTCCTTGTGACCCCGGTACACTTGGTAATAAAGACATATTCTATTCTATTCTATTTTGTTCTATTCTGTTCTTTTGTTGTCGTGGATTCTTTTACGTGCCACTGCCATGAACACGGTATTTCGATTTATCGTCTCATCCGAAAGACTATCACCCAGGCCACCACTCAAGGTATAATGGAGTGGGGGTTAGGGTGGGGGGGGGAGTGGGGGGTCAGTGGTATTAAAAGTCCTGGTCTGGAGCGGGATTCGAACCGGAGTGTGCATGAGTTCGCTGACCTCGTATTTTTATTTCTTCATAGTTCGGAGTTTTGTTCAAACAACAGATATTGTGTTGTTAGTAAATACTGCACTGACCCGTTTTGGTCGCGGCTCTCCAGCGCGCGCGCGCGCGCACACACACACACACACACACACACACACACACACACACACACACACACACACACATATTATATATATACATACACACACACATACATAGTGAACAAAGTTTGAAAAGAAGTCAAATACAGTCCGCTTTGTTCCAGAAACTTATAGCCAATCTGCGGCGTAATTGTATTTGGAGATGGTAGTGGTGTTGCTGGTAGTGGTGGTGGTAGTGTTAGTGGTGGTGGTAGTGGTGGTGGTGGTAGTGTTGGTAGTAGTGTTGTTGGTAGTGGTGTTGGTGGTAGTGGTGGTGGTGGTGATGGTAGTAGTGTTGTTGGTAGTGGTGTTGGTGGTAGTGGTGGTGGTAGTGGTGGTGTTGGTAGTGTTCATAGTGGTGATGTTCGTAGTGGTGGTGGTGGTGGTGGTGGTGGTGGTGGTGGTGGTAGTAGTGTTGTTGGTAGTGGTGTTGGTGGTAGTGGTGTTGGTGTTGGTAGTGGTGGTGGTGGTAGTGTTCATAGTGGTGTTGGTGTTGGTAGTGGTGGTGGTGGTAGTGTTCATAGTGGTGTTGGTGTTGGTAGTGGTGGTGGTGGTAGTGTTCATAGTGGTGTTGGTGTTGGTAGTGGTGGTGGTGGTAGTGTTCATAGTGGTGTTGGTGTTGGTAGTGGTGGTGGTGGTAGTGTTCATAGTGGTGGTGGTGGTGGTGGTGGTGGTGGTGGTGGTGGTAGTGTTCATAGTGGTGGTGGTGGTGGTGGTAGTGTTCGTAGTGGTGGTGGTGGTGGTGGTGGTGGTGGTAGTGTTCATAGTGGTGATGTTCGTAGTGGTGGGTGGTGGTGGTGGTAGTGTTCATAGTGGTGGTGGTGGTGGTGGTGGTGGTAGTGTTCGTAGTGGTGGTGGTGGTGGTGGTGGTGGTATCTCAACGTTCTCGTAACTTTCAAGTATTTTTCCTCTCCCCTTTCATGCAGACGTGGAATGTAATTGGCAGACGATATAGTTGCTCAAATGAGTTGTAGTTGCTCAAATGAGTTGCGTTTCTGTTGTTTTGAAGTGCGTGTTGCAGCATCGCATTTGTTGCGGCGCTAAGTTGCGGTGGTCAGTTGTGTTGTGTCGTGTCGTGTTGTGTCGAACCTGATCGGATCGGTTCACACGGCATAGTATTGCATTGTATCGTATCGTAGTGTCTTGTATTGTGCTGATTTGTTTCGTATCGTATCGTATCGTATCGTATCGTATCGTATTGTATTGTATTGTATTGTATTGTATCGTATCGTATCGTATTGTATTGTGCTGATTTGTATCGTATCGTATCGTATCGTATCGTATTGTATTGTATTGTATTGTATTGTATCGTATCGTATTGTATTGTATTGTGTCGTATCGTATCGTATCGTATCGTATTGTATTGTATTGTATTGTATTGTATTGTATTGTATTGTATCGTATCGTATTGTATTGTATTGTGCTGATTTGT
>NC_134889.1:4275075-4297575 GCF_041734735.1 Babylonia areolata
GACGACGGAAGCTAAAGGTTGGGTCATTCAGACACCCACTGGACATCCGAGGGGTCTGTGTAGAGGAGAAGAGAGGACTGGCCGTACTGAGTGAGTTATTTAAAACGACTGCCAGAAAGTTGACTCAGTCCTGAAGGGGCGGACACCGTAGAGGCGCGGGTTCGAACCTGCTGAGGACCAGGGGTGGAAAGCGGCAATACAAGGGCATCCAGGAGTCATGACCTGGGTGCGGCCCGGCCCCCTTAGAGTGTAAGGAGTTAATTAAGGGCCGAAACACTTGACTGAGGGGGGGCTGCTTCTCTGGAGACCTTGTACTGCCCAGCTCTTCCTAGAGTTTCTTGTCATGGGTATCTTCACGGGGAGGGGAGAGGTGTTTGTGTGTGTTGGAGGGGTGTGGGTGTGTGTGTGTGTGTGTGGGGAATGGGGGAGGGGGTAGTTAAAGACGTGGTTTCTGTGTCTGTCTGTCACACAGGAGGCCTCACAGACCTTGTACTGCCCAGCTCTTCCTAGAGTTTATTGTCATCGGTATCTTCACGGGGAGGGGAGAGGTGTTTGTGTGTGTTGGAGGGGTGTGGGTGTGTGTGTGTGTGTGGGGGGGGGGGGACTGGGGGGGGGGGTTAAAGACGTGGTTTCTGTGTCTGTCTGTCACACAGGAGGGCTTACAGACCTTGTACTGTCCAGCTCTTCCTAGAGTTTATTGTCATCGGTATCCTCACGGGGAGGGGAGAGGTGTTTGTGTGTGTTGGAGGGGGGTGGGGGGGAGGGGGGGGGGGGGGGGTGGAATGGGGGGGGGGGGGTTTAAAGACGTGGTTTCTGTGTCTGTCTGTCACACAGGAGGCCTCACAGACCTTGTACTGCCCAGCTCTTCCTAGAGTTTATTGTCATCGGTATCTTCACGGGGAGGGGTGTGTGTGTGTGTGTGTGTGTGTGTGTGTGTGTGTGTGTGTGGGAGGGGGAGGGGGACCGGGGGGAATGGGGGGGGGGGTGGTTTAAAGACGTGGTTTCTGTGTCTGTCTGTCACACAGGAGGCCTCACAGCCGTGCTGTGGACTGACTTCATCCAGACCGTCATCATGATCATCGGCGCCTTCGTGCTCATGGCCATCAGTGAGTGCTCCCTGCCTCCTCCTCCTCCTCCTCCTTCTTCCTCTTCCTCCTCCTCCTTCTTCTCTTTCTCTTCCTCTTCCTCCTCCTCCTTCTTCTTCTTCTCTTCCTCTTCCTCCTCCTCCTCCTTCTTCTTCTTCTCTTCCTCCTCCTCCTCCTTCTTCTTCTCTTCCTCCTCCTCCTTCTTCTTCTTCTCTTCCTCCTCCTCCTCCTCCTTCTTCTCTTCCTCTTCCTCCTCCTCCTCCTCCTTCTTCTCTTCCTCTTCCTCCTTCTTCTTCTCTTCCTCCTCCTCCTTCTTCTTCTTCTCTTCCTCTTCCTCCTCCTCCTTCTTCTTCTTCCTCCTCCTCCTCCTCCTCCTCCTCCTTCTTCTTCTTCTTCTTCTCCTTCTCCTCCTCCTTCTTCTTCTTTTTCTTCTTCTTCTTCTTCTTCTTCTCCTCCTCCTCCTTCTTCTTCTCACCTTCCCTCATCCTCTTTCTTACCTCCCTTCATTTATATTCTCTTTCTTTCTTACCTCCCCTTATTGCCTTTATTTCTTAGCTCTCGCCCCCCCCCTCCCCCCTCCCGTCCTTACTCTCTTTCGTTTTTACCTCCCCTCATCCTACCAATTCTTTTTTGTTTTTCTACTCATTTTCTGTTTTGTTGTTGTTGTTGCTGTCATCCTCCTCCTCCTCCTCCTCCTCCTCAACCACTGGGTAAACTGTTAAAAATAATCACACAACATCGCCCGCCCACCCCCTCCCCCACCGCACACACACACACACACACACACACACACACACACACACACACACACACACACACACACACACACACACACACACACACACACACACACACACACACACACACACACACACACACCCTATCCACACCAATCCTTCTTTCTCCAAGGTTTCGAAAAAGTCGGAGGCATCGACGGTCTCTTCGAGAAATACCCGCACGCCATTGCTACGGGAGTGAACTTCTTCTTCAACAACACCACCACCAGCAACAACGACACCAACACGACGACAGCCGCCACCGCCACCACGACCTACTACAACTACTATTTCTACAACTCTACCAACGAGAACGAAAGCAGTACTATTCTTAGTGGGGGTAGTAGCAACAACAACAGCACGGTAATTGCGGGAACGACTTTTTTTTTCTTTTTTCTTTTTTCTAGTTTCAGTTTCAGCGTGATTTCGTCCGGACTTAATCCACATCACCTGCTACAACACCGGCACCTGGTTGGCAGATCCCTGACCAGCAGCATAACCCAAGGCGCTCAGTCAGGCGTTGAGAGCATGCGTGTATATATGTGTGTACCTGTCAAAGCAAGCTCAAACCCATCTGGAGAAACAGAAAAATCGCCATCAGTTCCAAAATCAGACTGATGCGCTCTCTGGTCATGTCAATCTTTTTATATGCATGTGAATCATGGACCCTCACAGCGGACTTAGAGAGAAGAATAAGAGCTGTAGAAATGAGGTGCTTCCGAAGACTCTTAGGCATCTCATACAAAGACCACATCACGAATGAAGAAGTCAAGAGACGCATCCGCAATGAAATCGGGCCCTATACTGACCTTCAAACACTCGCCAGACAACGAAAACTGAAATGGTTTGGTCATGTCACACGCTCCTCTGGTCTTGCTAAAACAATCTTACAAGGCACAGTGAGGGGAGGAAGAAGAAGAGGCAGACAAAGGAAGAGATGGGAGGACAACATTCGAGAGTGGACAGGCATGGAGCTGAGAGACACCCTGAGAGCGGCCGAGAGACGCGAGGACTGGAGAAAGGTGGTTGACAAAGCTTCAAAGGCGCCCCAAAGGATTCGGAATCTGAGGGATCGGTGACGGTGACGGTGACGGTGACCTGTCAAAGTGGGCAACAGGGTTTGTTTTTTGTTGTTTTTTTCCCGCATGGGTTCTTTCTCCCTACGCCAAGTGCGTGCTGCACAGGGGACCTCGGTTTATCGTCTCATCCGACGAAAGACTAGACGCTCAGTTTCATTTTCCAGTCAAACCCTGGGGAAAAAGGACGACAGTGGGATTCCAACCTGGACCCTCGATCACGGACACTGTGTTGGCAGATAAACGTCTTAACCATTCTGCCATCTTGCTCCCTAACGACTTGGGGGGCAAGCGTGACCAGGGGTGGCCGGGGTGTGTGTTAGTGTTTGGAGGGAGGAAGGTGGCAGAATGGTTAAGACGCTCAGCCGCCAATACAGAGACCCCGTGAGGGTGTGGGTTCGAATCCCGCTCTCGCCCTTTCCCCCCAGGGTTTGACTGGTGAATCAAACTGAGCATCTAGTCCTTCGGGTGAGACGATAAACCGAGGTCCTCTGTGCAGCACGCAACTTGGCGCACTGAAAAAAAGAATCCATGGCAACGAGAGTGTTGCCCTCTGGCAAAATTAAGTGAAAAGAAATATACTCTGATAGGTACACACATAATTATGTAAGCATGCACTCAAGGCCTGACAAAGCGCGTTGGGTTACGCTGCTGGTCAGGCATCTGTCTAGCAGATGTGGTGTAAAGTATATGGATTTGTCCGAACGCAGTGACGCCTCCTTGAGAAACTGAAACTGAAGCTGTTAGCGTTTACATGAAATCAGGAAAAGGCTAGCCAGCGGAGGTTTCACAACAAACACTAGAACACAGTCACGCTTCGTTCAATGTTTAGCCCATCGAAGCGAATTGAGTTGTTTACGAAAAAAAGAAGGAATATTCAAGTCAAATATGAAATTAATTATGTAACGAATCATTCCGATGCAGCATTCTCATACTATGTGTGTGTGTGTGTGTGTGTGTGTGTGTGTGTGTGTGTGCTATGTAAAAGAGAGAACAGTTGAAATGTTTATGCGTGTGGTGTGCTATGCTATGCTTGTATGCTATATTTTTTAATTTATTTTATTATCTTATTTTATTTCTTTTTTCTTTTTTTTTCTTTTTGTTAATTTTACTTTATTTATTTTATTTTATTTATTTTTTATTGTTATTTATTTTTTTATTTTGTACTCATTTATTTATTTATTTTTTTTTTCTCAAGGCCTGACTAAGCGCGTTGGGTTACGCTGCTGGTCAGGCATCTGCTTGGCAGATGTGGTGTAGCGTATATGGATTTGACCGAACGCAGTGACGCCTCCTTGAGCTACTGATAAGATAAGATAAGATAAGACATGTTCTTGCTATCCGTGTGGCCCCCAAGGGTGCTTATTATAAAGTAAAGGAAACAGCTGGGCCAGCAACAAAGAGTGAGCTGTATGATCACATGATTTCTCCATTGCAATGGGAAATCATTTCCCAACGCCGACTGTCCTAAAACCTCTCTCGGCTGAGAGAGTAGGGGGTGTAACTTGGGCAAGACACTCTCCACTGTAATTAAATTCTTGCCCAGATAGTCGGGACAGCAGTTGCCTCCTCTGCTGGTCTGATGGTCATAGTCAAACACGACTGACTATCATATAGCCCAGATAGTCGGGACAGCAGTTGCCTCCTCTGCTGGTCTGATGGTCATTAGTCGGACACGGCTGACCCTCACACGTAAAGAAAACATGGACTTGGACTTGGGGACTTGGGCATTGCAGCGGTGGGCTCGGAGGGCGTGCGGGGCGCCCCGTGAAGACTTCGATCACCTGTTCAGGGACCCCGTGACGGGGGACCTGCCCTGGCCAGGGCTCTTGGGCATCGTCATCAACTCCACCTGGTACTGGTGTGCTGATCAGGTGCGTGCGTGTGGGTGGGGGGATCGGGTCGGGGAGGGATTTTTTGGGGGGTGGTGGGGGGTGGCGTGTGTGTGTGTGTGAGGTGGGTAAGTGGGGAGGTGGGCTGGTTCTAATGCGGAGGAGGAGGGGGAGAAGAAGAAGAGGAGAAGGAGGAGGGGGAAGAGTAGAAGAAGGAGTAGAAGAAGAAGAAGGAGGAGGGAGGAGAAGGAGAAAGAGGAGGGGGGGAGAAGAAGAAGGAGGAGGGGGAGAAGAAGAAGAAGGAGGAGGAGGGGAAAGAGAAGAAGGAGGGGGAGGAGAAGAAGGAGGAGGAGGAGGAGAAGTATTTGAAGCAGTAGTAGAAGAAGAAGAATATGATGATGATGATGATGATGATGAATGAGGAGGAGGAATCCCGGACGACAGTTCAGCGCTTAGACCCTTCGGCTGCCGCATCCGTCGAATTGAAACCTGAAAATGATTTATATACTCTTTTTATGTTCCGCTTAAATGAGGATGATGATAACAATAACGCCACAACTACTGCTACTACTATGTGGAGTGATGGCCTAGAGGTAACGCGTCCGCATAGGAAGCAAGAGAATCTGAGCGCGCTGGTTCGAATCACGGCTCAGCCGCCGATATTTTCTCCCCCTCCACCCAGACCTTGAGTGGTGGTCTGGACGCTAGTAATTCTGATGAGAAGATAAACCGAGGTCCCGTGTGCAGCATGCACTTAGCGCACGTAAAAAACAACAACAAAAAAACCACTGCAACAAAAGGGTTTTTCCTGGCAAAATTATGAAGAAAAATCCACTTCGATAGGAAAAGCAAATAAAACTGCATGCAGGAAAAAATACTAAAAAAAAATGGGTGGCGCTGTAGTGTAGCGACGCGCTCTCCCTGTGGAGAACAGCCCGAATTTCACACAAAGAAATCTGTTGTGATAAAAAGAAATACAAATACATAATATTTATGATGATCATAATAACAACACCCCTCGCGAACAGGTGCTAGTTCAGAGGTCCATATTCTATACAGTACTACTACTACTACAGCAGCTACAACTTATAATACTCAAAACAATAGACCGCTGGAGAGTTCCGCGACCATCTTGGATCTTGCGCATGCGCATTTAACTTTTACTCGAAATCGCGAGCAATGCTGAAGGCCATCGACAAAGGCAAAAGCAGCAAACATGCGCTGTCCCCTATTTCTTCAATTGACAGCCTCCATTGTTACAACCAAATTCTGTACAGTATATGCACAATAAAAAAAAAAGAACAAAATATAGAGCAAAAGATCGAAAAAAAAAGAAAAAGAAGCATGCTGTTTCGCACGTGCTGCCTCTCTCGATCGCCTTGTTGCTCGAAATTTCGGAGAGCCAATCAACTTCGAGAGAGCACAGATCATGTGACGCGCATGTCAGCACGGAACTCTCCAGCGGTCTGTCGTAACAACAGCGCCCCCTTGCGGACAGGTGATAGTTCAGAGGTCCCTGGCGGGGAAGACCTACGACCACTCCAAGCTGGGCTGCATTCTGTGCGGCTACCTCAAGCTGCTGCCCTTCTTTCTGCTCGTGCTGCCCGGGATGGCTGCCAGGGTCCTCTTCACGGGTCTGTGTGGGTGTGTGTGTGTGTTGGGTGGCTGGGGTGCGGGTGGGGGATCCGGGGGTTGGGGGATGGATAGGGGGAGGGGGGTGGATGTGTGTGTGTGTGTGTGGGTGGGTGGGTGGGTGTTTGTGTGTGTGGAAGGCAGAGCGTGTGTGTGTGTTTGTGGGTGGGCGGATGTGTGTGTGTGTGTGTGTGTGTGTGTTAGAGAGTGAGCGCGCGCGCGCGTGAGTGTGTGTGTTTGTGGGTGGGCGGGCAGGTGTATTTGCGTGTGTGTGTGTGTGTGTGTGTGTGTGTGTGTGTGTGTGCGCGTGTGTGTGCGCGCGCGCGTGTGTGTGAGAGAGAGAGAGAGTGCGTGTGTGTTTATGGGTGGGCGGATGGGTGTATTTGTGTGTGTGTGTGTGTGTGTGTGTGTGTGTGTGTGTGTGTGTGTGTGTGTGTGCGAATCTGTGCGTGTGGCTGTGCGTGCGTGCGTGTGTGTGTGTGTTTCTGTGTGATCAAATTTTGGACGAAATGTCTTCAACAGCTTGCTAATATGGTCTATCCTTATTCTTTTTCTTTGCCATATCCTTGATGAACAAGAAGAAGAAGGATGGTGGTGGTGGTGGAAGTGATGGTGATGATGACGATGACAATGATGACGATGATGTTGTTGATGATAACGACGTTGATGACGACAACAACAACGACGACGACGATGATGATGATGGTGGAAAAGAAAAATGAGGTTTTATGATGATGGTGAGGAGCATGACAACGACTCTGATGACGACGACGATGATGGTGGTGGTGAAGAAGAAGGAGATGATGATGATGATGAGGTATGATGATGATGATGACGATGACGACGACTCCGACAACGATGATGATGATGATGACGATGACGATGACGGTGACAGAGACGGTGGGGTGCTGGGACCCTGACGTGTGCCTGGAGGTGTGCGGCAGCAGAACTGGTTGTTCCAACATCGCCTACCCCATCATGGTGCTGCACCTTCTGCCTGCAGGTAATACCCCCCCTCCCTCCCTCTCCCCTTTTCTCACCCTCCTCCCCCCCTCCTCCCGTCTCCGTCCCTCCCCCCACCTACCCCATCATGGTTCTCCACCTGCTGTCCACAGGTAACAACCTCCCCCCCACCTCCATCATGGTTCTCCACCTGCTGTCCACAGGTAACACCCTCCTCCCTCCCTCCCTCCCCCCCACCTACCCCATCATGGTTCTCCACCTGCTGTCCACAGGTAACACCCTCCCCCCACCTACCCCATCATGGTTCTCCACCTGCTGTCCACAGGTAACACCCTCCCCCCACCTACCCCATCATGGTTCTCCACCTGCTGTCCACAGGTAACACCCTCCCCCCACCTACCCCATCATGGTTCTCCACCTGCTGTCCACAGGTAACACCCTCCCCCCACCTACCCCATCATGGTTCTCCACCTGCTGTCCACAGGTAACACCCTCCCCCCACCTACCCCATCATGGTTCTCCACCTGCTGTCCACAGGTAACACCCTCCTCCCTCCCTCCCTCCCCCCCACCTACCCCATCATGGTTCCCCACCTGCTGTCCACAGGTAACACCCTCCCCCCACCTACCCCATCATGGTTCTCCACCTGCTGTCCACAGGTAACACCCTCCTCCCTCCCTCCCTCCCCCCCACCTACCCCATCATGGTTCCCCACCTGCTGTCCACAGGTAACACCCTCCCCCCACCTACCCCATCATGGTTCTCCACCTGCTGTCCGCAGGTAACACCCTCCCCCCACCTACCCCATCATGGTTCTCCACCTGCTGTCCACAGGTAACACCCTCCCCCCACCTACCCCATCATGGTTCTCCACCTGCTGTCCACAGGTAACACCCTCCCCCCACCTACCCCATCATGGTTCTCCACCTGCTGTCCACAGGTAACACCCTCCCCCCACCTACCCCATCATGGTTCTCCACCTGCTGTCCACAGGTAACACCCTCCTCCCTCCCTCCCTCCCCCCACCTACCCCATCATGGTTCTCCACCTGCTGTCCACAGGTAACACCCTCCCCCCACCTACCCCATCATGGTTCTCCACCTGCTGTCCACAGGTAACACCCTCCCCCCACCTACCCCATCATGGTTCTCCACCTGCTGTCCACAGGTAACACCCTCCCCCCACCTACCCCATCATGGTTCTCCACCTGCTGTCCACAGGTAACACCCTCCCCCCACCTACCCCATCATGGTTCTCCACCTGCTGTCCACAGGTAACACCCTCCCCCCACCTACCCCATCATGGTTCTCCACCTGCTGTCCACAGGTAACACCCTCCCCCCCACCTACCCCATCATGGTTCTCCACCTGCTGTCCACAGGTAACACCCTCCCCCCCCCTACCCCATCATGGTTCTTCACCTGCTGTCCACAGGTAACACCCTCCCCCCACCTACCCCATCATGGTTCTCCACCTGCTGTCCGCAGGGAACATCCTCCCCCCACCTACCCCATCATGGTTCTCCACCTGCTGTCCACAGGTAACACCCTCCCCCCACCTACCCCATCATGGTTCTCCACCTGCTGTCCACAGGTAACACCCTCCCCCCACCTACCCTATCATGGTTCTTCACCTGCTGTCCACAGGTAACACCCTCTCTCCTTTCCCCATGATAAGAGTCATGGTAATGATCAATACGATAGTAATGAGTCATGATAATAATGATGATAATGATGATAATATTAGTGACATGATAATGACGATGATGATATTCATGATGTTTATTATTATGATAGTCCTCATAATAATGATGATCGCAGGTATAACAATAATGACTATAATAGTATCATGAAGGTGATGAGGATAATCATGATGATGATATTCATGATGATGATAACGATGATGATGATGATCATAGTGATCATTATGATAGTCGTGATAGTGATATGACAATAATGATGATCACAGTCATGATAATGATCATTATAATACTCGTGATAGTGATAAGATAATAGTCGTAATGACAATTAGGATAAAAGTCATAATAGTGATCATTGTAACAGTCGTGATAATGATTTGATGATAGTCATGATAGTGATCATTGTTATAGAAATCTTGATGATAGTCATGATAATAATTCTTTTAATAGTCATAATGATGATCAAGGTGATGGTGATGATATGATAATAATTGTTATGATAATAGTAATAATGACGACAAATTAATTGTGATGATATAAGGAATGATGATCATGTGATGAAAATGATGATAATAGCCATAATGATGATAATGATATCGTAATAATAGTAGTAATGATGATGATGATTACACACACACACACACACACACACACACACACACACACACACACACACACACACACACACACCTCACCCACCCACCCAATCCCCCACACAATCAACACCATTACCCCCGACAAAAAAAAACACAACGTAACACAACCATTGCAGGCGCACGAGGCATGATGCTGGCGGTGATGATGGCGGCTCTGATGTCATCGCTGACGTCAATCTTTAACTCGTCATCCACCATCTTCGCCATGGACGTGTGGACTCACATCCGTCGTCAAGCCTCAGAGCTGGAGGTCATGGTCGTTGGGAGGTATGTATGACAGTCACTCGTTTTCCACTATGACATCAGAACAGCAGAGGAGGTAGCTGCTGTCCCGACTATCTGGGCCAGAATTTGATTGTAGTGTTAGAGTGTCTTGTCCAAGTTATATCCCCACTCTCTCGGCCAAGAGGGCTCAAGGACAGTCGGCGTTGAGATGGTTCCCAAAGTCCAACTAGCCCCCCAGTCCGAGGGTGTTCGTTAACCTGCGTGTACCACCGCGTTCCCTGCAGGGTGATGTGATGTCAAATGTGGTGTGTGTGTGTGTGTGTGTGTGTGTGTGTGTGTGTGTGTGTCTGAATGTGTGTCTGTGTCTCTGTATGTGTGTTCGTGTGTGTGTGTGTGTGTGTGTGTGTGTGTGTGTGTGTGTGTGTGTGTGCAGGGTGTTCGTGGTTCTGCTGGTGGTGATCAGCATCATCTGGGTGCCCGTGCTGAAGGCCTCCCAGGGCAGCCAGCTCTTCGTCTACATCCAGGAGGTGTCCAGCTTTCTGCAGCCCCCCATCTGTGCAGTCTTCCTCCTGGCGCTTTTCTGGCCTCGCTTCAACGAAAAGGTGGGTCTGTTTGTTGGTGGGTTGGGCTGGCTGGTGGTCTTTTCCAGTTTCCAGCTTCCATTTTCCACTTTCCAGCTTTCCGTTTCCATTTTCCTATTTCCACTTTCCAGCTTCAAGTTTCCAGCTTCCAGTTTACACTTTCCATTTTCCGCTTTCCACTTTCCAGCTTAAAATGTCCAGTTCTCAGTTTCCAGCTTTCAGTTTCCAGCTTAAAATGTCCAGCTTTCAGTTTCCAGCTTTCAGTTTCCAGTTTCCAGCTTTTAGTTTCCAGCTTTCAGTTTCCAGCTTTCAGTTTCCAGCTTTCAGTTTCCAGCTTTCAGTTTCCAGTTTCCAGCTTTTAGTTTCCAGCTTTCAGTTTCCAGCTTCCAGCTTTTAGTTTCCAGCTTCCAGCTTTTAGTTTCCAGCTTCCAGCTTTTAGTTTCCAGCTTTCAGTTTCCAGCTGCCAGCTTTTAGTTTCCAGCTTTCAGTTTCCAGCTGCCAGCTTTCAGTTTCCAGCTTTCAGTTTCCAGCTTCCAGCTTTTAGTTTCCAGCTTTCAGTTTCCAGCTTTCAGTTTCCAGCTTTCAGTTTCCAGCTTTCAGTTTCCAGTTTCCAGCTTTTAGTTTCCAGCTTTCAGTTTCCAGCTTTCAGTTTCCAGTTTCCAGCTTTCAGTTTCCAGCTTTCAGTTTCCAGCTTTCAGTTTCCAGCTTTCAGTTTCCAGCTTTCAGTTTCCAGCTTTCAGTTTCCACTTTCCAGTTTCCACCTTCAACTGTCCAGTTTCCAGTTTCCACCTTCCACTTTCCAGTTTCCACCTTCCACTTTCCAGTTTCCACCTTCCACTTTCCAGTTTCCACCTTCCACTTTCCAGCTTTCAGTTTCCACCTTCCACTTTCCAGCTTCCAGTTTCAGTCTCTCAATGAGGCGTCACTGCGTTCGGACAAAGCCATATACGCTACACCACATCTGCTAGACAGATGCCTGACCAGCAGCGTAACCCAACGCGCTTAGTCAGGCCTTGAGTGCATGCATATATATATATATATATATATGATTACCTATCAGAGTGGATTTCTTCTGCGGAATTTTGCCAGAGGACAACACTCTCGTTGCCATGGGTTCTTTTCCAGTGCGCAAAGTGCGTGCTGAACACGGGACCTCGGTTAATCGTCTCATCCTAAAGACAAGACGTTCGGTTTGATTTTCCAGACAAACCTTGGGGAGAAAGGGCGAGAGCGGGATTCGAACCCACACCCTCACGGACTCTCTGTATTGGCAGCTGAGCGCCTTAACCATTCGACCACCATCCTCTGGCAACCAGAGTTGTGCCAT
The DNA here is from genome assembly GCF_041734735.1 of Babylonia areolata. Lineage (NCBI taxonomy): Eukaryota > Metazoa > Mollusca > Gastropoda > Neogastropoda > Buccinidae > Babylonia > Babylonia areolata. Next base: position 4,286,927 of record NC_134889.1, read on the forward strand.
GAAATTGACCATGACCTATCATCCGAGTCAGATCATCCGAACTGAAACCGGAATCTCTCTCTGTCTCTCTGTCTCTCTCTCTCTCTCCTCCTCTTCCTCCTCCTCTTCCTCCTCCCCTGTCTCTCTCTCTCTCTCTATAATAATAATAATAATAATAATGGTATTTGTATAGCGCTAAATCTTGTGCATAAACAAATCAAAGCGCTTTCGCACCAGTCATTCTCACGCAAGCATAACTCTAAAACTGAAAAAAACTAAAAAGACAAGGAAGAGGCAGGGAAGGGAGGCTACTTTGGGAAGAGGTGGGTTTTAAGGCCAGACTTGAAAGAGCTGAGTGTGGAGACTTGACGAAGCGAAAGAGGAAGTTCATTCCAATTGCAAGGTCCAGAGACAGAGAAAGAACGGTGGCCAACAGTCGAGAGTTTGAATCTGGGTATATGTAAGTGGAGTGGATCCGAAGCTGATCGTAGTGATCGTAGTGGTGGTGGTGATATATATATATATATCTCTCTCCCTCTCTGTCTGTCTCTCTCTCTCTCTCTCTCTCTCTCTCTCCCCGTCTCTCTCTCACCCCCTCACTCTCACTTTCTCTCTTCCTCCTCTCTCTCCCCCTCTTTCTCCCTCTCTCTCGCCCTCTCTGTCTCTCTATCTGTCTGTCTGTCTGTCTGTCTCTCTATATTCTCTGTCTCTGTCTCTCTCTTGTCTCTCTCTCTATATTCTCTGTCTCTGTCTCTCTCTGTCTCTCTCTTCCCTACCCCTTAACCCACCCACCACCACAGCACACCACACCCCACCCACACACCACCACCACCCACACAACACAAACCCTTCTCCTCCCTTCACTCAGGGGGCGTTCGCGGCCCTGGTGGTCGGCATGGCGGTGGGCCTGGCCCGCTTCGCCGTGCAGTACTCCTACACAGCGCCCGAGTGCGGCAGCGGGCTCCCTGACCCCACCCCGTCCTTCGTCCGCGACCTCCACTACCTGTACTTCTCGGCGGCGCTCTTCGGCCTTACCCTGCTGGTGGCGGCCCTGGTGACTCTCCTCACCAGGCCTGTGGACAGGCGATGCGTGGGTGTTTTGTGTGGTGGGGGTTGTGGGGGGAGAGGGGGTGGGGGATGGGGGGCGACGGGTTGTGGTGGTGGGTGGGTGGGTGGGGGGGCTGGATTTGGGTGGGTGGTGAGAAGGTTTGCTGGAGGGAGAAGGGGAAGGGGGTTGGTGTGTGTGTGTTTGGGTTTGGTGTGGGTGTGATGGGGGTTTTTGGTGTAGGGGTGTGGGGGTGAGGGGGTGGGGGTGGGGGGTGGGGATGGAGTTTGCGGTCTCTGTGTGTGGAGGGGGCGGGCGGGGGTCGGGGTGTTGGTGGTGTTTGGTGTGTGTGTGTGTGTGTGTGTGTGTGTGTGTGTGTGTGAGGGAGGGGGTTGAGGTGTGTGTGGGGGGGAGGAGGGGTGTTGAGCGGGGTCGGGGGGTGGAGGTGTTTGTGGTGTTTGGTGTGAGGGTGGTGGTGTGGGTGTGGGTGGGTGGGTTGAGGTGTGTGTGTGTGGCGGGGGAGGGGAATGTTGGTGTGTGTGTGGGGTGGTGGTGGTGGGAGTGGGTGGGAGGGGGTTGAGGTGTGTGTGTGGGGGGGTGGTGGTGTTGGGAGTGCGTGGGGTGGTGGTGTTGGGAGTGCGTGAGGGGAGGGGTTGAGGTGTGTGTGTGTGTGGGGGGGGAGTGTTGTGAGTGCGTGGGGTGGGGTTGAGGTGTGTGTGTGTGTGTGTGTGTGGGGGGGGTGTTGGGAGTGCGTGGGGTGGGGTTGAGGTGTGTGTGTGGGGGGGGGGGAGTGTTGGGAGTGCGTGGGGTGGGGTTGAGGTGTGTGTGTGTGTGGGGGGAGTGTTGGGAGTGCGTGGGGTGGGGTTGAGGTGTGTGTGTGTGTGGGGGGGAGTGTTGGGAGTGCGTGGGGTGGGGTTGAGGTGTGTGTGTGTGTGGGGGGAGTGTTGGGAGTGCGTGGGGTGGGGTTGAGGTGTGTGTGTGTGGGGGGGGTGTTGGGAGTGCGTGGGGTGGGGTTGAGGTGTGTGTGTGTGGGGGGGGAGTGTTGGGAGTGCGTGGGGTGGGGTTGAGGTGTGTGTGTGTGTGTGTGTGGGGGGGGTGTTGGGAGTGCGTGGGGTGGGGTTGAGGTGTGTGTGTGTGGGGGGGTGTTGGGAGTGCGTGGGGTGGGGTTGAGGTGTGTGTGTGTGTGTGTGGGGGGGGGGTGTTGGGAGTGCGTGGGGGGGGGGGGTTGAGGTGTGTGTGTGTGGGGGGGGGGGGGAGTGTTGGGAGTGCGTGGGGTGCTGAGGGTCTGTGTGATGTGGTGTCGGGGGTGCTGAGGGGGTGTGTGGGGATGTGAAGCGTGGAGTGTGTGTGGGTGTGGTGTTTGGTGTGGAGGGGTGTTGGTGTGGGTGTGGTGTTGGTGTGTGGAGTGTGTGTGTGTTGTGTTGGTGTTTGGGTGTTAGTGTGGGTGAATGGGTGCGGTTTTTGGTGTGTGTGTGGTGTGGTCTGGGTGTAGTGTGGATGTTGTATAGGTGAGTGAGAGAGAGAGAGGGGGGAGGGAGAGAGAATACATACACCCATACCGCGACTCCCTACACACACACACGCACACACACACACGCACACACACGCGCGCGCGCGCACACACACACACACACACACACACTCCAATTACCAAGTTCTTAAAAAAAAACAAATGCAGTGCTTCCTGAACAGATCGAACGACTGACTTGGTGGTCCCGACACAGCAAACAGCCCTGCTGGGACATCAACCAGTGGTCACGTGACCCCGAGGCCTACGTCACCAAGATGGCCGCCCTCCAGAACCAAGACCACAAGGACGCTGACGTCACCACTCTTGCCGCCCAGAACGCACATTCTGCTGACGTCAGATTCACCAAAGGCATCCGCGGAGAGGATCGACTCGATGTGGTGACGAACAAGGCTGAGGAGGAGAAGGAGGAGGAGAAGGAGGAAGAGAAGAAGGAGGAGGAGAAGGAGGAAGAGAGGGAGGCTTTGAATCCCGCAGGGGTTGAAAAACTGACAGGATTTGTGTCGGAGGACGCGGAAGAGAATGCGGTGGTTGTTGAGGTAGACACGGGGCACACGATAGGAGGTATGTTTTTTTTTTTTTATTACGTTTAAAAAAAAAAATTATAGCATTTTTTTTTTAAATTTCACTTTTGGTTACACACATATATTCAACATACGTACTTAAATACACAAATAGGATAAGAAAGAGTACATAATAAACGAAACATAAGAAGGTGGAGAAACACATGGCAACATACATACTATTACTTTGTGAGAATAGGTACTGCAATTCATGTAAATATATCATTTGAATATATTATAAAGAAACAACAACAACAACAACAACCAAAAAAACAAGAAAAAAAAAGTTTATGACTATGTTGATGATGTCATTGCTGTTGACGTCGTTTATGATGTAGTTGTTGATGATGATGATGATATTGTTGGTAATGTTGTTGATGACGACGATTTTATTATTGATGTTCTTATAATTGGTATTAATAACATTGTTATTGTTGTTGTTGTTTTTTATGCCCTCATTGGTTGTATTTTCTATTTCTAATAGTAAAATATTATAATAGGCCTCGCCTTCTTTGCAGGGGAAGATAGCGAGAATACAGAGACAGAGAGAGAGAGAGAGAGGGAGAGAGAGACGGAGACAGATAGACAGACCCAGACAGACAGACAGACAGATAGACACAGACAGACACAGACTTCTTCTTCCTTCTTCATTCGTGGGCTGCAACTCCTACTTTCACTCGTATGTACGCGAACGGTCTTTTGCGTGTATGACCGTTCGTACCCCCGCCATGTAGGCAGCCATACTCCGTTTTCGGGGGGTAGATAGACAGACACAGAGAGAGGCAGAGAGAGGAAATCAACTGCTAAAGTGAGATCCCCAGTCTCTCCACACCGTATATCCCTTCTCTTCTCTTGGGGGGGGGGGGGGGGGTGCGGGGAGGGGGGGGGGGCGAGTTAGCCTTTGGGAACCATCCCCAACGCCGACTGTCCTAAAACACCTCTTGGCCGAGAGAGTGGGGATGTAACTTTGGGGCAAGATACTCTCCACTATAATCAAATTCTAGCCCAGGTAGTCGGGACTGCAGTTACCTCCCCTGGAGTGGTGGGTTGGGTGGGGGTTGGGTTGGGGGGCGTGGGGTGGTGTGTGGTGGGTGGTGTTATAGCCTCTATGTTGTTGTTGTTACCATCATGAACTAAACCATTCATTCATTCATCTCTTTCTCCTCCCTCCCCCCCCCTCCCCCCCCAAAAAAAAAAAAACGAACAAAACAAACCCTCCCACCACCACACCTTCCTTCCTCCACTCCACCCCCCGCCCCTCCCCGGGATCCCCCCTCCTCCCCCCGCCCACCCACCCTCCCTCCCTCCCTCTTCGCAGCGCCCCCTTCCTCCTCCCCCTCCTCCATACCGAGGAGGCTCTTGCAGTGGGTGTGCGGGTTGGAGCGGGACGGGCGCACGCTGGAGGCGGCCAGCCACGTGGTTCAGCAGGAGGACATGGTGTCCATCCGTCAGCATCCCCGCTGGAGGAGACTCTCTGACCTTCTGGCCGGGCTGCTGCTGCTGGGGGCCTCGGCCATGCTGGTCCTCTTCGCTTGATGGGCGCCTGACGCGGAAAACGAACGATGATGATGATGGTGATAGTGATCATAATTGTAATAACAATGATGATGATAATAATGATGATGATATGCTAATAATAATGTTGTTAACGCTAATAATAGTAATGATGATGCTGCTGCTAATGCTAATAATGATAATGCTAATAATGCTAACATAATAATAATGATGATGATGATAATAATGATAATGATGATCATATGATGATGATCATAATAATAATAATAATAATAACAATGACGATGAAGACAATAATAACAATAATAATAATAATATGATGATGATGATGAATGGAGTGATGGCCTAGAGGTAACGCGTCCGCCTAGGAAGCGAGAGAATCTTGAGTGCACTGGTTCGAATCCCGGCACAGTCGCCAGTATATCCTCCCCCCCCCCCCTCCACTAGACCTCGAGTGGTGGTCTGGACGCTAGTCATTCGGATGAGACGATAAACCGAGATCCCATGTGCAGCGTGCACTGTAGTTAGCGCACGTAAAAGAACCCACAGCAACAAAAGGCTTGTCCCTGGCAAAATTCTGTACAAAAATCCACTTCGATAGGAAAACAAATAAAGAACTGCAGGCAGGACAAAAAAAAGAAAAAAAAGATAAAAGGGTGGCGCTCTCAGTGTAGCGACGCGCTCTCCCTGGGAAGAGCAGCCCGAATTTCACACAGAGAAATCTGTTGTGATAAAAAAAAGAGTAACACCATACAACAATACAATAATACAAAGCAATGATAATAATTATTATGATTTTGATATATTGTACTTATGAGGCGCAAATTGCCCATGGATGGGCTCAAAGCGCCTCACATGAAACAGTGCATACACACACACTTATATATATATATATATATATATATATATATATATATATATATATATATATATATGTATGTGTGTGTGTGTGTGTGTGTGTGTGTGTGTGTGTGTGTGTGTGATGATGATGGTGGTGGTGGTGATGCTGATGCTGATAGTGATGGTGATAGTGATGATGATGACGACGACGATGTAGATAACTAACATAGCGCCTACCCTCGCTCGGAGACCAAGCTCTGTGCGCTTTATAAACACGGAGTCATTTGCACAACAGGCTGCCTACCTGGGTAGACTGTTAACTCTTTCCATACGAGCGGCGAAAGAGACGACGTTAACAGCGTTTCACCCCAGTTACCATCATCAAAATATTGCAAGCGGAAGGCTCTTATACTGAAGACATGAATGTTGACAAAGAATACCACAATTCTGACGACGGAAGCGAAAGGTTGGGTCATTCAGACACCCACTGGACATCCGAGGGGTCTGTGTAGAGGAGAAGAGAGGACTGGCCGTACTGAGTGAGTTAAATAGATGTACACAATCAACAGTATGTGTGACAGCCGCAGGAGAACGTAATAATGACTACAGCTAATGATGTCAGAGATCACTGGGAATCATAATAATGACGGAAGACCTTGAATGTTGACCTAATCTTGTACTCAGATCTACCGCCCCCACGGCCCCTCCCCCCGTCACACGCCCCCCGCCCCCTCCCTGTTCTTATGTTAGATGTTAAGAATTGGGTTGGTTGTCAAGCAGTAAATGGTGTACTGAACCATTGTATTGTATTGTATTGTATTGCATTGCTGTCTTGTCACAACAGATGTCTCTCTGTGTGAAATTTGGGCTGCTCTCCTCAGGGAGAGCGCGTCGCTATATCGCAGTGACATCCATATATATATATATATATATATATATATATATATATATATATTTTTTTCCTGCCTACAAGGCTATTCTGTTTTCCTATCAAAGATGATTATTCAACAGAGTTTGGTGTTGTTGTTTTTTCCCCCAAGGACAACCCTTTTCTTGCCGAGAGTTATTTTACGTGCGGAACCTCGGTCGGAATGACTATCGTTGATGATGCTGCATGATGAGCACCACTGGATCAACTGCAAGTACCATGAGAACAACAGTTTTGTATTGACCGTGTTGTCAGTGTTGCATGGATTGCCCGTTTCCCATCTTCATCATCATCATCAGCAGCAGCAGCATTATCATGGTTATCGTCATCGGCATTATCATCGTCATCGGCATTATCATCGTCATCAGCATTATCATGGTTATCGTCGTCAGCAATGTCATCGTTATCTTCATCATCAGCATTGTCATCGTTATCTTCATCATCAGCATTATCATCGTCATCAGAATTATCATAGTTATCGTCATCAGCATTATCATCGTCGTCGTTATCGTCATCAGCATTGTCATCGTTATCGTCATCATCAGCATTGTCATCGTTATCGTCATCATCAGCATTATCATCGTCATCGTTATCTTCATCATCGTCATCATCAGAATTATCATAGTCATCGTTATCTTCATCATGAGCATTATCATCGTCATCTTCATCATCGTCATCATCAGCATTATCATCGTCATCGTTATCTTCATCAGCAGCAGCAGCAGCAGCATTATCATCGTCATCAACAGCAGCATTATCATCGGTATCTTCATCATCATCAGCAGCAGCAGCAGCAGCATTATCAACGTTATTGTTATCTTCATCATCGTCATCATCAGCATTATCATCGTCACGTCATCAACAGCAGCATTATCATCGTCATCGTCATCATCAGCATTATCATAACATCGTCATCATCAGCATTATCATCATCATTGTTGGGGGGGGGGGGATTGCGGGGGAGTGGGGGGGGGGGGGAACCCCACTCGTTTCCCACCAGCAAAACCGGGAATCGAACTCGGGGAAACTTGGGCGAGAATCCAGTGATTTAACGTACATTGTTAATCTGTGGATTGACAAAAACTACTTTCCGAACACATTTAAGAAAGCGAAAGTTATTCTTATTTACAAATCAGGGGACACCACCGATCCTTCAAACTACAGGCCAATTTCCATTATTTCTGTTCTTTCAAAACCACTAGGAAAGCACATAAACAAGCATATTTCACGTCACTTTGATGTCAATGAGCTTTTACGCCCACATCTGTCTGGTTTCAGACGAAAGCAATCATGGCATACAGCATTTGTCAACATTGTAGATGACCGGCTTACCAATGTCAATAAAAATAAGTATTGTGGCGTTTTATTCGTTGATTAAAAAAAATAGCATTTGATGTGATAGACCACAACCTCTTACTTAGAAATCTTGAACTATATGGTATGTCAACCAATAGTCTTAGTTTGCTTAAGTCATAATATGATAAACAGGCAACAATGCGTGACAATGAGTACATCGGTCCCAGCACCAGCAACACTTGATTATGCCATTCCTCAGAGGTCTATTCTAGGCCCTTTACTATTAATATATGTAAACGACCGGCCACTCCATATGAAATCCGTCTGCGAACTTTTGGCGGATGATACAAAAATCCACACATCTCATACTGACATTGATGCTCTTGCAAAAGACTTACAAGAAAGTACTGATGAACTCATTAGGTAGACCGAACTAAACCACATGTCTCTTTACCCACAGAAAACAAAATGCATATTAATCACAACCAGACAAGAGACAAAACACTATATATAATTTTCCTTCCATCCAAATTCAAGGTGAACCTATTGAACAGGTCAGTGATCATGAAGTTCTGGGGATCATAATCGACAACAATCTCACTTGGAATCCTCACATGAATTCCCTTTGCAAAAAGACAGCCCAGAAAACCCATCAACTATCCAGAATCAAACATTTCCTTGACCTTCACTCACGGAAATTATTTTTTCAAGCACATATCCAGTCTACAATAGATTATGCATCACCACTGTGGGACTCCGCAAGTGCGAACACCATGAAGCCATAACTGAATCTTCATAAACGGGGGCTCAAGCTGGAACTCCTTAAAAAGACTTCTCTTTTAGACTCAGGATATAAACAAGCGAACATTCTCCCACTAATCCGTAGATTAGAGTACAATAAAAGAATCACAATGCACTAGGTTATGACAGGTAATGCAGTACCAACATTAATAAACAAATTTTCTGTAAATTCATCAAGAACCACACCCACCCACCAAAGTCCATATCCCAATCCCAGGAATTGATTTGATCAAATCAAGCCTGATTTACTCCGGCGCCACCCCATGGAACGCACTCCAAGAAACAATTAAACAACACCATTGCCCAACCACCTTAAAAAAAAAAAAAGCATTACCTTTCCCACCTTATGCCATAATGTGTTGTGTACGCCGCTCATTTTAATTATACTGTTTGTTACATGTGTATGGTTGACTGAGAACCTTCCTCACCCTCCCATCCCCTTTCAGGTCTGTGGTGCGGTGTGTTTTTGTTTCTTTTATTTTGTTCATTTTTCCCAACGCATTTTACTAACACCATGCTTGTGCGTGTATGTGTATGTGCATGTGCATGCGTGTGCATGCGTGTGTGTGTGTGTGTGTGTGTGTGTGTGTGTGTGTGTGTGTTCTTTTTATTTATTTTTTAATTTTTTTTAAAAAGATTGTTTATTTTTTTTCCACACTTATGTATTTCTACTGACACCGTGCTTTATTTTTTTTAGTATTGTGTAGTGTAGGCGAGGACTGGATTCAAAAAAAAAAAAAAAAAAAACAAAAAAAAAAAGCACACCAGTTCTTATCTATTATACGCGAAATAAAGAATTTTGTCTTGTCTTGTGTCTTGTCTTGTCTTGTCTTGCCCTCAGTCTCGTTTTCTGACTGTCTGTCTCTTGTCTTTTCTTTCCGTTTCCCGCTACTCATTCTCACACAGCCACGCCCTGTTTGTCTGCCGCAGTATCAGCTGTCGGCAGTCCACGGGGAACTATCGATGTAAGGTCGCCAGGAGGCCACACGCCAGAGGAAACCCTGCACTGCTGCTGATTTTTGTGGGTTTTTTTTGTTTTGTTTTGTTTTTTTTTAAGTGAGAAGCGTTTGTACTCCACGGCATAAAAATGCACAGTGCTGAGAACGGGACAACAACAGACTTACTTACCAGCCCCGTCGTACAAGCGACGTTTACCACAATAAGCATTATCCTTGTTGTCAAGTGTGTGTGTGTGTGTGTGTGAATAGAAGAGAATAGAATATATTTTATTGTCATAAAACCTTAACGTTTATAAGACACAATGAAACGTAAACATGAGCATATCAAGATGTGTGTGTGTGGGCGTGTGTGTGTATGTGTATATGTGTGTGTGTGTGTGTGGGTACAATAAAGACACGGACAAACAGAAGAAACCCCACACAAACGCACAGCCGACGCCGGACAGTGAGCACTCCAACAGTAGACTGAATGAAGCTGGGAGCACTGGGTTTATGCAGCAGTCATCACCGCTACAGCAACACATCAAACTGACACAAAACATGGAAACCTGCACTTTATAAGCTGGAAAAAAAAAAAAACCCACCACAATTGTCCAAGCATTTCAAGAACAGATGATAGAATACAGAGGCAAACATGACACACAAACAGACCTGTGTTCCAGTTTCATGTTTCAAGAAAACGTCAAAGCGATCTAATCCATACACGCTACACCCCACATCTGCTTCAAAGAAATGCGAATGGCTGAACTAATGCATACACCAAAATTGTGAACAAAAAACAAACAAACAAACAAACAAAAAAAAAACCAAAAAAACAAACCCAAAAGCAAAAACAAAAAACCAAAGAAACCAAACAAATGGGTAAGTACATAAAAAAGAAGATAGAATGTAAATAAAGCATGTCCATCTTTCATGTATTTCATTCGCAGCACACTTAAGTTCTAGTTCAATCATCATACGACACACCTGACAATGCACAAGTTTCCCAAGCGATAACGATGATAATGCTGATGATGAAGATAACGATGACGATGATAATGCTGCTGATGATGATGAAGATAATGATGATAATGCTAATTATAACGATAATGAAGATAAAGATAACAATGATAATGCTGCTGATGAAGATGACTATGATAATGCTGATGATGACGATGATTAACATGACGATGATAATGCTGATGATGAAGATAAC
>NC_134889.1:4302575-4330075 GCF_041734735.1 Babylonia areolata
TGATTGTAGACAATTTTTGTAAAATTCTTGAATGTTTTATTTGATAAAGGTGTCTTTCCTGAACAATGGTGTCATTCGATTATTCTTCCACTTTATAAAAAAAGGCAATGTAAATAATACTAATAATTATAGAGGCATTTCACTTTGTGACATCAGTAGCAAAGTCTATAGCACTATCATTAACCAAAGGATTCAGGAATATGTAGAATATAATGATATAACTGGAGAACATCCAGCTGGGTTTAGACGAGGTTACTCAACAACTGATCATATGTTTACTCTTTTTGCACTCATCCAGAAACAGTTTTCTTTTAACCGTAAACTGTATGTGGCGTTTATTGATTTTGAAAAGGCATTTGATTCCATTAACCGAAATTTATTATGGGCCATTCTGATTAAAAATGGAGTAAGTGGAAAACTCTTCAGTTGCATTAGGGTATGTATAGTGTTGTTAAAACAAGAGTTAGACGTGGTGATAAGCTTACGAATTATGTATGTTGTACTAGAGGAGTTAAACAGGGAGATGTTTGTAGTCCTATTTTGTTTTCATTATTTATAAATGAATTAGCGATAGAAATAATAGATTAGGGAAGGCACGGTGCTAGATTCACAAGTGATATGATGGAATTATTTATTTTACTACTCGCTGATGATATAGTTTTACTCTCTGAGACAGTTGTTGGTTTTCAGACACAGTTGAATTATCTGAAAAATTCAGTCAATCAGTTACAGTTACGGGTTAATTTGGATAAGAGTAACATAATTGTCTTTAGAAAAGGGGGTTATCTGGCAGCGAGGGAAAGATGGGTTTATGATGGTGTTGTTATGCCTGTCGTTAATGTCTATAAATATCTTGGAATATTCTTCTCTACACGTTTGAGTTTTGTAGCTATATGTAAGGATTTATCTAGCAGAGGGAAAAATGCATTGTTACATATTATGAAGAAACTTCGTTTGTTGAATAATAATTCCTTGAAACTATTTCTGAAATTATTTGATATTCAGATACAGCCTATTGTGCTATATGGTTCAGAATTGTGGGGGTTAGACAGAAAATCGGTTATGCATTGTGAATCTGTTCATTTATTTGGGCTTAAAAAATTTTAGGGGTTGAAGTGAGAACACCCAATGATTTAGTATATGGGGAAACTAATATGCACCCAATCTATATTAACTCTGCTATTAGATGCATTCGCTACTGGTTAAAGTTATTAAAAATGAATAATACTCGACTGCCAAGTAAATCTTACAATATGCTATATGATTTAGACTTAAGAGGCAAAACAAACTGGGTATCGAATGTACGAATGTGTGTACGTGAACTTGGTTTTGGGTATGTATGGGAATATCAAGGAGTAGGGGATGAAATTAGATTTGTGCAAATTCTTCGTCAACGATTGATAGATTGTAGGTGGCAGAAGTGGGAAAACCATATTCAAACGAGTGAAAGATTTGAAATTTATCGAAATTTTACCTCTGATCATATAGTAAAGCGATACCTTTTGCTTGATTTTAACAGACACTTCAGATTTACATTGACCAGATTAAGATTTGGAATCTCTGAAGTAAACACACACAGATATCGTTACAAAGCAACATGTCATTCTGAACAATTGTGCCCATTGTGCAAAAAATCAAGAGAGGATGAAGTTCACTTTGTTTTAAAATGCCCTGTGTTGACTGACTTACGAATCCAATTTATTCCCCCAAAATATTATATAAATCCATGCTTGTTTCGGTTATGTTTATTAATGGCATCTAACGATGGAAACATCATACGTAGTTTTGCTATGTATCTTTATAAAGCACTGCAATTAAGAGAGACACTCATTTCTTAGATTCACTGATAGTTTGTTGTGAATGACGTTGTATTGTTTATATTACCAATTGCAATGACACATGTAAAACTGTTATTACCCCCTATTCATATGGGGCTATGGTCTTAATTTAATAAACCATCTTGAATCTTGAATCTCTCCTTCCCCCCCCCCCCTCTCTCTCTCTCCCCCCCCCCTCTTTCTATCCTCCTCCCTCTCTCCCCCCTCTCTCTCCCCTCTCTCTCTCCCCCTCTCTCCCCCCCTCTCTCTCCCCTCTCTCTCTCTCCCTCTCTCCCCCCTCTCTCACAGCCAATCTCCAAGTAACGTGGTCACACACCGATCTGACCTCCAGACCCCTCCACTTAACTCCTTTCTCCAAAGAATCAAGGCTGTCAAAAGATGACAAATGGAACATTTTTGGTGAAACTATGTTAACTTTCTGTGCATGCTTTGATTTATGTATCATGAACGGTTATAACCATAGTAACTTTAGTCCTGGCTACACCTTCATATCAGCACATGGATGTAGCGTTATCGATTACTGCCTTGTTTCCAGCGATTTCATTGACAATATTACCAGTTTTTCAGTTAGCAGCAGAGTTGATTCAGAACATATGCCAGTTTTATTTGAAATCAAAGGGGAATCACCAGTGCCATGTTCGCTCCATTATGAAACAGAAAGAATTGTCTGGAGAAAGGGAAGGATGACAGAATTTACAAAAATATCTAATAGCGATTTGTTCTTTCATAACATAGATTATGCATCCTCTTTGATTGATACAAATATCAACACAGCTCTTCAGGAACTTACGAGCTGTCTAATGAATGCTAGTGCCTGTGTACGCTCAAAGCACCCTGCTAGAAGCATTGTCAAAAGAAAAACATGGTTTGATAAAGAATGCCAGGAAAACAAAAGAATAGTTAGATCAGCGCTGACACTTTTTTTTTTTTTTTTTTTAGAAGATCTGGGGACGTAAATGAGCAAAACATCTATCTACAGCTAAGAAGGAAATATAACAATCTAAAGGACCTGAAAAGGTGTAACTTTAATCAAGGGCGCATCGATTCTCTGATGAGTGTTGCAAACGATTCTCAGGCTTTCTGGTCAGAGATCAGTAAGTATCGCAGTAGAGCCCACTTAGCTAACAACATTTCTCAGGATGAGTGGCTGGTCCACTTCGACCATCTGCTGAATTCTGGCTATGAAGAGAATCAGCACCAACCTGCACTTAACGTCTCGGATTATGGTATTCAATTGTATCCTGGATTCAGACATCACAGCAGAGGAAATTAAGCAAGCCATCCAAGGTCTTAAAAATGGCAAAGCTGCTGGACGATAAGATGATCTTATAAGTGAAATCTTGAAAGTTTCAATAGACCCAGTACTCCCTTTCCTAGTTACATACTTCAACAAACTTTTTAGAGATGGTATTTTTCCAGAGGAATGGACGAAATCTGTCATAATCCCTATATTTAAATATGGGGATTCTAATGATACTAACAACTATCGGGGTATTTCTCTGATCAATAACGTAAGTAAAGTTTTCACAAGCATTTTAAATAATCAACTCGTTTCTTCGGCAGAAACGAACTCAATTATTTCAGAAGCGCAAGCGGGATTTAGAAAATCAGATTCCACCACTGACCACATTTTCACTCTGCATGCCTGCATCGAGAAGCATCTGTCAAGAAATAAGAAATTCTATGTAGCATTCATAGATTTCAGTAAAGCCTTCGACAGAGTACAACACAGCTTATTGTTCGGTGTACTGCTTAGAAATAGTGTTAAAGGTAGAATGTTCAATATTTTGAGGAGTATGTATAGTACGATACAATCTTGTGTTAGATGTGGTAATTCATGCACCAAATATTTCAAATGTATGCCAGGTCTGAAACAAGGATGCCCATTAAGCCCAACTCTATTCTCGCTCTTTATTAATGAGCTTGCACATGAAATGTTTACGCGGGGTAAGCATGGAATACAGTTCCAACCAAATGATACTGAAATATTTATTTTATACTATTTGCTGATGATATTGCTCTTAGGTCTTCCACCATTTCAGGTTTACAAAATCAGCTGAATGTTCTGTCTACATGAGTGTGCACAAAGATTACGCTTGAAAGTGAACCTAGATAAAAGTAAAGTTATAGTTTTTCGTAAAGGTGGATACTTAGGAAAGAAAGAACATTGGTTTTATGGTCAAGATTGCTTAGAAATAGTTAACTCTTACATATATTTAATTGTCCTATTTTCAACTAAACTTAGTTTTGAAGTTGCTACTGGATTTGAACATGTTATTCGTGCTAAGAAAGCTACTTTCGTAATTTTGAAAACTTTAAGGAAACTTGGATACTATTCTCCTAAACTGTTTTTCAAGCTCTTTGATGCTCAGGTCGTTCCCTCACTTTTGTATGGCTCGGAGCTATGGGGTTTCAAACCACGAGAATTCATAGAAAGGATCCATTTGCAAGCTTGCAAATTACTGCTGAACGTCCCACCTTTCACTCCTAATGATATGGTATAGGGCGAACTTGGAAGATACCCATTGTTTATAAACTCTGCCGCGAGATGTATACTATATTGGTTTCGGCTACATAAACAGCCATTGTCTAGATATTCTAGGAAAGCCTATGATATGCTTTACGACATACAAAACAGAAGTAACAATGCACAAAACTGGGTTACTTACGTAAAGAACCTTCTCTGTACAAATGGTTTCGGTTATGTTTGGATGTTTGGGGCAGTTGGGGATGAGAAACTCTTCATACGCAAATTTAAAGAGCGCTTACAGAACTGCTTTTGTCAGCGTTGGTATGCGCATGTGTCAGAAAGCAGGCGCTTTGAATTTTATCATTCGTTTAAAAGCGCCATTGAATGTGAAAAATACCTTGATCACATTAATAACAGATATTTCAAAACAATATTTACACGCTTCAGAATGGGTGTTTCGGCGATAAATAGCCACACCCACCGCTTTTCCCCTGTTGGTCAAATGGGTTGCCCTCTTTGTTCTGCTGACTGTGAAGATGAATTCCATGTACTGTCTGAATGCCCAAACTACAGTGACCTCAGGTTGAAATATTGTATAAATAGTTCCAACTCATACTTGACACGGGATCAGCAATGTGCAAGTATTTTGAATGGTGGACTCGACAGTAAACTAAATCTTTCAAAGTTTCTTTTTCTGGCTTTTAAGCGCAGAGACTTAATGAATCATGAATCACTACCAACATCTAGTTAAGATACGAAAATGATTAATTATGTTTTGCCATTGCCTTATTCAAGTGTCTTCTCACAAGGATGGTCTCTAACTGATACAGTGAGGACGAAAGATTTTTTTATTCATTTATTTGTTTATTTGTTTATCTGTCTGTTATTTATCTACTTATTTGTGTGCCTTGTGTAGGTTCTTTATGTAAATTTTTTTTTTGACGGCCCCATAGAAAAAAAAACAAAAAATTTCGCCCCCCCCCCCCCCCCCCCCCCTTTTTTTTTAAAAACCCCCCCCTTTTTTCCCCCCTTTTTATTCAAAAAAATTTGCCCCCCCCAAAAACCCCCCCCCCTTTTAAAACCCCCCCAAAAACCCCCTAAAAACCCCCCCCCCCCCCCTTTCCCCCCCCCCCCCAAAAAAATTTTTTCCCCCCCCCCCCTTTTTTTCCCCCCCCCCCCCCCCAAAACCCCCCCCCCCCCCACCAAATAAAAAAACCCCCCCCTTTTTAAACCTCACCCCTTTCCCCCACCCTTAAACCCCCTCTTTCCCCCTTTTTTTTTTTACTCCCTTTTTTTTTTTCCCCCACCCCTCCCCCTTTCCCTTTTTTTCCCCCCCCCTTCCAAAATTTCCCCCTTTTTCCCCCTCTAAACGCCAAACCCGATAAAAGGGTCCCCCCCAAAACCCCCCTCTCCCCTTCTTCCCCCCAAAAAACCCCCCCCCCCCCCTTCCAAAAACCCCCGGCACCGAAGCAAAACCCCCCCCAAACCCCCCCCCTACCCCCCACCCCCCCCTCAAACTCTCTCCCCTCCCCTCCTCTCCTCCCCCCCTCTCCCCTCTTCCCCCCTCTTCCCCCTCCCCTCTCCTCACTCCCCTTTGCTCTACCCTTTCACCTGCGTAAGCTCCCTGCTCTTATATTTTCCCCCAAAAAAGGGTTTCCCCTTTCGTCTTTTTTTTTTCTTTCTCAGTTTCTTCCCCCCCTTCCCCCACCTCACTTCTCCCTTCTCCTCTTTTTTTTTTTTTTTTTTTTTTTTTTTTTTTTTCTCTCCCCCCTCCTTTTTTTTTGTGTGTTCTTTGGGGGTTTTCCTTTTTTTTCCCCCTCTCTCTCCCCTCTCTCTCCCCCCCTCTCTCTCCCCTCTCTCTCCCCCCTCTCTCCCCCCTCTCCCCCTCTCTCTCTGAGGTCTTCCTCCTTCGTCCGTTCTGACGTTTACCACTTTTACACTGACGTGATATCAGACATACACACATGCATACATGTATGTGATGATTATACGAAAAGAAGTTCGCGCGTGCGTGTGCGTGTGTATGTGTGTGAATGTGTGTATGTATGTACGTGTGTCTGCATGTGTGTGCATGCGTAAGAGAGAGAGAGAGAGAGAGAGAGGAAAAATAGCACGCGCACACGTACACGTGCGTGCGTGTGTGCGTGCGAGCGTGCGTGTGAGTGTGTTTGTTTGTTTGTAAGTTTGTTTGTGTGTGTGTGTGTGTGTGTGTGTGTGTGTGTGTGTTTGCGTGCGAGTACGCGCGCGCGTGTATGTGTGTGTGTGTGTGTGTGTGTGTGTGTGCGTGTGTGTGTGTGTGCGTGTGTGTGTGTGTGTGTAGACCTGTTCATGTGTGAGTGTTTTCTTTGTGGCGAGAGAGAGAGAGAGAGAGAAAGGGGCCTGGTGGTCAAAGTACAACCACAACTCACCAGAATATACGAGGGACGTGCTGCTCGGACACTGTCCATGCCCCCATCTGACGAAGGAGGAACCTGCAATCACCAACAAATGATGGCCTTTCTACTGGGTTCCTAGATGTTTACCAGAGAATATTTCATTCCATACATTAATAAAATCAAAACGTTGCTTCTTTATGTAAAACAGTTTTCTACTTAAATATTTCGAACTTATTAGTAAAAGATGGCTGCTTTTAATCATCCGGGATTCCTGGAAGAAAAAGCATTCCAAACATCAATCTGTTGGCTTTTGTTTAAAACACACAGCTTGAGAAAATTAAAGATTTCTTTTGTGTGTAGGCTGTTAACGATATGTTTTGTTTGCAGGCTCTGACAATGTGTGAATTCAAGGAAGTTGGCTTTTTATAAACCAGGACTCCCTCATTTCTGTTCACGTCTTCCACAGTACCCTTCTCACCGACATCACTGGCCTTCAGGGAGCCGATCTGCTCTTGAGTACTCTGCAGCTGGTTCCGGATACTCTGCAGCTGGTTTTGGGTACTCTGCAGCTGGTTCTGGGTACTCTGCAGCTGGTTCTGGGTACTCTGCAGCTGGTTCTGGGTACTCTGCAGCTGGTTCTGGGTACTCTGCAGCTGGTTCTGGGTACTCTGCAGCTGGTTCTGGGTAGTCTGCAGCTGGTTCTGGGTCTTCTCAAGGCCAGCTTGCGTGGAATTAAGTCTTTGCTCCTTATCTGGAATTATAACAAGAAAAAAAAACGAAGCAAATTCAAAACCCATTTCTCTCGGAAAGTGTTGCTCTGTTCAATGTGCATCTGGCAAAGTGTGGAGACAGATAGAGAAATAGATAGATGGATGAATGGATAGATGGACAGATACATTGAAAGATGTACTGGGACATAGACAGATATACAGATAACAACATTCCTTCACGGAAGATATTGTAAAGACCGTTTTTTGACAATCTTATAAGAAGGATTTGGAGTCATGGCGACTTCAAGTGCAGACCATCACCCCCACCCACCCTTTTTAGTGTAGTTTCTGCAGTACCTACTCACCAACATCACTGGCCATCAGAGAGCCGACCTCTTCCTGGGTAGTCTGCAGCTGGTTTTGGGTAGTCTCAAGGCCAGCTTGTGTAGAGTTAAGCATCTCCTCTTTCACTGGAATCATAGCATGAAAAAAGCAAATTCAAAACCCCATTCTCTACCAGTGTGTTTTGCTATGTTTAATATGCATATAGATAGATCGATTTATACATACATACATGCAGACAGACATAGAAAGATGCGTGTAGTAGATGGAAAGGCAAACATACATACAGAAACTTTCTTTCATGTCAGGTATTGTTAAATAAAAAATAAAAAAAACTATTAAAAATAAAAAGAAGAAGAAAATTGAACGTCTCTGACATTGTCTTGTAAGATTTTTGAATCATGGCAACTTGGAGTCTAGTCAAGACCCTCACCCCCACCCACCCACCCACCCTTTTTGTTTTGTTGGGTTCACGTATTCTACAGTACCCACTCACCAACATCACTGGCCTTCAGGAAGCGGATCTCTTCCTGGGCTGTTTGTAGCTGTTGCTGGGTAGTCTGCAGCTGGATCTGGGTAGTCTGCAGCTGGATCTGGGTACTCTGCAGCTGGTTTTGGGTCTTCTCAAGGCCAGCTTGCGTGGAATTAAGTCTTTGCTCCTTATCTGGAATTATAACAAGAAAAAAAAACGAAGCAAATTCAAAACCCATTTCTCTCGGAAAGTGTTGCTCTGTTCAATGTGCATCTGGCAAAGTGTGGAGACAGATAGAGAAATAGATAGATGGATGAATGGATAGATGGACAGATACATTGAAAGATGTACTGGGACATAGACAGATATACAGATAACAACATTCCTTCACGGAAGATATTGTAAAGACCGTTTTTTGACAATCTTATAAGAAGGATTTGGAGTCATGGCGACTTCAAGTGCACACCCTTACCCCCACCCACCCTTTTTAGTTTAGTTTCTGCAGTACCTACTCACCAACATCACTGGCCATCAGAGAGCCGACCTCTTCCTGGGTAGTCTGCAGCTGGTTTTGGGTAGTCTCAAGGCCAGCTTGTGTAGAGTTAAGCATCTCCTCTTTCACTGGAATCATAGCATGAAAAAGCAAATTCAAAACCCCATTCTCTACCAGTGTGTTTTGCTATGTTTAATATGCATATAGATAGATCTTCTTCTTCTCCTCTTCTTCTGCGTTCACTCGTATGCACACGATCGGGCTTTTACGTGTATGACCGTTTTTACCCCGCCATGTAGGCAGCCATACTCCGTCTTCGGGGGTGTGCATGCTGGGTATGTTCTTGTTTCCATAACCCACCGAACGCTTACATGGATTGCAGGATCTTTAACGTGCATATTTGATCTTCTGCTTGCATATACACACGAAGGGGGTTCAGGCACTAGCAAGTCTGCACATATGTTGACCTGGGAGATGGTAAAAATCTCCACCCTTTACCCACCAGGCGCCGTCACCGTGATTCGAACCCGGGACCCTCAGATTGACAGTCCAACGCTTTAACCACTCGGCTATTGCGCCCGTCATATAGATAGATCGATTTATACATATATTCATGCAGACAGACATAGAAAGATGCGTGTAGTAGATAGAAAGGCAGACATACATACAGAAACTTTCTTTCATGTCAGGTATTGTTTAAAAAAAAAACCCATAAAAATAAAAAGAAGAAGAAAATTGAACGTCTCTGACATTGTCTTGTAAGATTTTTGAATCATGGCAACTTGGAGTCTAGTCAAGACCCTCACCCCCACCCACCCACCCACCCTTTTTGTTTTGTTGTGTTCACGTATCCTACAGTACCCACTCACCAACATCACTGGCCTTCAGGAAGCGGATCTCTTCCTGGGCTGTTTGTAGCTGTTGCTGGGTAGTCTGTAGCTTCTCCTCGGCAGTCTGTAGCTGGTTGTGGGTAGTCTGTAGCTGGCTCTGGGTAGTCTGTAGCTGATGTTGTGTGCTCTTCAGTTCCGCTTGGAAGTCCGACATCTGCTGCCTCAGGTCATCCACAGCACTGCTCCTGTCCAGTGAGAGTTCTTACGTCACAACATGTCCCTGTGTTCTGTCCTCTCTTCATTCTTGGTTCGTGTAGTTCATAGGAGCCCATCAAAAAATCACATGCACGAGCGGTAAGACAGACACACAGGTACACAGACAAAGACACAGACACAGTACTCCATTCTCTGGAGCTGCGTATGCTGGGAATGATCGTTGTTTCCCACACTGATCAAAGCACCAATAAGAAATGCAGGATCTTCCAGGGAAGAAAGCCTGTCTCATCCTCTGCTTCTCGTATAAACACGAAACGTAATTATTTCCAGAATGAAGTCCCACGTCTGCTTCACTTGACCCTGCCAAGGTTCGAACCATGGACCCATGGACAGATCTGCTAGAAGACTAACGCAGTAACCACTCGGCTATCACTCCTATCTGTTCGTCTTCTGGGTGTGTGCATTGTGACTCCCGTGCACACCTGTGTCTACGAGTGGTCTTTTACGTGAATGGCTGATACTGATGGACCTCACTGGGTAGGCAGCCACATTTCGTGTTCAGGGCGTTACAAAGTGGTGTGTTTATCTTTACATAGTTAGACATAATGATATATGTTGTAGGATCGTTAGTGTGTGTATTAGATATTCTGCGAGAAGATGGCTAGGGTACTATACAGCATGTGTGTCAAGCTGGATCAGTTAACTGGCCAAATACCACGGAGATGCCATCGCCAATCTGCGTATTGGTGGCACTATGTCCTAGGCCCTGGTTAATCTCTAAGAAGTGATGATTTAGTGTTTCCAGAGCGCCTACCCCCATCCCCATCCACCCCCCCCCCCCCCCCCCCAAAAAAAAAAAAAAAAAACCCAAAAAAACCAACAACAACAACAAAAACCCCAAAAAAACTCTTTTATGATATTCACATGTCTGCAGATACATTACAGCACAACATCAGGCATTATCTATAACTCATAAATTGCGAACATCAAAGTGCATATTATGTATGTGTGTATGAACACTGAACACTGAAACGTTTAATGTCGCTAGCTGTATACCTCTAGTGGCATAGTAGGTACAAATCAGAACAAAAATGGTGCAAAACAGAAAAGAAAAAACAGATTTGGAACAAAATAAACTAATAAGAGAAGCAACAATTTGTCACTTTCTGTCATTGCCTTTGTAATAAAAATAAATAAATAAATAAATAAATACATAAAAAAAATAAATAAAGAGCCGATGTGACGGGAGGTTGCTGTTCTTTCTGTTTTTCATCTCCAAGTTTTGGACAGTACACAGTAAACCTCATATAATAATTATTGCAGCACATGTAACAAGAGAACACATCATATCAATACGAACACATCACATTATCAAAATTGACTATCCAAATGTAACCCTTCTTTTTTTTTTCTTTTTTTTTTTTTTTTTACTATGCTCATAGAAATAGTTTTTATTTTGATTAATGAGTATTTGGACCCATAGTTGACTTTTTGCGTATATTTACTGCATCGGGTGTGTGTGTGTGTGTGTGTAAGAGTGCGTGCGTGCGCGCGCGCGGGTGTGTCTGTGTGTTTGGAAATGTTTGTTCTGGGCATGAAAAGATTTTTTTTTGCAGTAATCCTCCATACTCCAGTACGGGTGAAAGGATAATTAAATTTGAAACTTGTGTGCGTGAGAGAGAGAGAGAGAGAGAGAGAGAGAGAGAGAGAGAGAGAGAGAGAGAGAGAGAGAATGAAAGAGAGAGAGAATGAAAGAGAGTGAGAGAGGGAGAGCTCACACTTATGCGCTCATGCAAAACAGAAGACCAATGTACTCACAGTTGTGTGCATTGCCTGACGCTGTCTCGCACTTTCCCTAATTCTTCCTCCACCTCGTTCGTCTTTCTCTCACAATCTTCCAGCTCATCCCTCAAATACCGTCGGTCTCTGGCCAGTTTCTCTCTCAGGCAGGCTACTTCTTCATCCAGGTATTCCTTCAGTCTGCGATCTCCTTCTTTCCTCTCTTCCTTCTCGTATGTCAGGCCCTCTTCAATCTGTTCCTTCAGGAGTTTGTCTCCCTCTTTGAGCTGTTCTCTGAGGTTGCTGTTCGCTCGTTCCATGATGAAAGTATCCCCATGCTTCACGTAGCATTGCAGCATCAGCTGTGCTCCCTCTCGGACTGTTTGACCACTGCAGTTGAGGGCAGAAGGATCAGGAGTCAGGTCCTCTTGTGGTGAACTGGTGACCACTGGCTCTGCTCTAATGCTGAGGAAGATGGCAAACACAACACAGGACACAACAGTCCACTCCATGGTCAGGTTTCTGCAGAAACGCTCAATGGGTAAAAGGCTGCGCGCTGTTGGTGTTACGACTCAAACCGTTTGGTTTCGATACTCCCGTTTGGAGCTTTTTATGGATATGTGGCATGACCCATGAACCATGCATACTTTGCATTCATTGGCAGGAACGATTGCGTCTAGCCAATGGCAGCCTTCATTATCACGGACAGCAGCCAGCTCATCACAAAGTTCAGTGCTCCGCCATGAGCTCATTACGTCTATGGAGGTCACCATACTGCGCAGTTGAAACTCCCATTGTCGATTGTTTTCCAAATGTGTCAGAGGTGACAGATGAGATTCCTGAAATAGTGAGCGAACGTGGGTCAATGTGAAGATGACTGGGTACCGTGCTTGGGCTGGCGTCAGCATGGCGGGTTGCTGAAGGATTCTGAGCACTCGTGATGTCACTGCTTGTCAGGCCAAGGACACCAACAACCCTTGAGATTATTAGTGTTCACGGTCAGGCCAGACTTCGTTCCACTTGAGAGACACTTGACCTGGATGTGTGTGATGTCACTCTGACCTCAGCCATCGCAGGAAAGCTGCTGGGCGAGCTCAGCCTCTGCTTCCGCCACCTCCCACTCCTCCCCCCACTCTCCCTCTTCTTCCTCTTTGGGGTCAATATGGCCACCGCGCATGGAGAGATTTGTGAGTGGAGTGTTGTTGCTGTGTGTGAGGCGTTGCAGGGACGTCACATGACTGGATCACACCACTGTCAGCCCCCCCCCACCCACCCCAGGCCCCCCCCCTCCCCTGTTCTTGTCATGCTCTGTGAAGGACTGGGTCATGCAGTTCTCTACATGTGTGTGTGTGTGTGTGTGTGTGTGTGTGTGTGTGTGTGTGTGTGCATGTGTGTGTGTGTGTGTGTGTGTGTGTGTGACTGTCTCTCAGGGACAATACAGTCAGGCTGTGTGCGATGCCCCACTTGTTTCGTTCAAGTGATCCGGGTTTGTTAATGCGTCTCTTTTCCCTCAATAATTTTCGCCATTGTTCTGGTAAATCTCTCTCTCTCTCTCTCTCTCTGTGTCTCTCTCTCTCTGTCTCTGTCTCTCTCTGTCTTTCTCTCTTTCTCTCTGAGGGAAAGAAATTTGGTCTGGATTCTAACGGCTCTCTGAGAGAGGTAAAAATAATAGGAATTTGGCCGGCCCTGTGTCAAAACTGATCAAGTAGGGGGTAATGTACGGAAGGGTACAAATGTAACTCGAACACCGGAAAACTCCCCTGTCAGCTCGGGCCGTGTTTGCCTCGTGCGGGCCACGTCAAACAGTTGTGCGTGAGGAAATAAGTCCAGTTCAACACAAATATGATGGTAGGTCAGGCTGGTGTGTGTGTGTGCGATGTGTCAGGGAATGTTTCACACGATGACATGAGGGGGTGTGGGGGTCATGGTTGTTTTGCCAAAGACAATGTCAACACTTTTGTAAATAATAAAACCTCGTTTGGTGTGAATGTCACAGCATGTTCTGTGGAATCCTTTAGACGTTTTTTTTTTTCTTTTTGTCATGGAATATAAATGGTTTCCGTTCTAAGTTGATATTTCGTGACTTTGTAACATATATTTCATCCTTTGATTTTATATCTCTTATTGAAACTTTTGAAGACGGGCGCAGTAGCCGAGTGGTTAAAGCGTTGGACTGTCAATCTGAGGGTCCCGGGTTCGAATCACGGTGACGGCGCCTGGTGGGTAAAGGGTGGAGATTTTTACGATCTCCCAGGTCAACATATGCGCAGACCTGCTAGTGCCTGAACCCCCTTCGTGTGTATATGCAAGCAGAAGATCAAATACGCACGTAAAAGATCCTGTAATCCATGTCAGCGTTCGGTAGGTTATGGAAACAAGAAGATACCCAGCATGCACACCCCCGAAAACGGAGTATGGCTGCCTACATGGCGGGGTAAAAACGGTCATACACGTAAAAACCCACTCGTGTGCATACGAGTGAACGCAGAAGAAGAAGAAGAAACTTTTGAAGAAATCTGTGAAACTGATTTGTTTGCTGGGTTTAAAATATATGGGAAGCCTGCTCTAAAGTTTACAAAGCAAGAGAGGAAGTCTGGTGGAATTTTCTGTTTAGTTAGAAATGAATTTTGTCCATTTATTCGTGAGTTAAATACCACATATGAAAATATATGTGCGTTCCTTATTGATAAACGATTATTTGGTTTCCTGAAAGATGTTCTTTACATATGTGTTTATGTGCCTCCAGAAGGATCTCCATTTTATACATACTTTGATTATGATCAAGGAATAGCAATACTTGAAGCTTGTTTGACTGATTTACTGTTATTATTTGATGATGTTTATATAATGCTCTGTGGTGACTTAAATAGTCGAATCTCGAATATTTCTCCAACCCATGATATAGAGTGTCAGTTTAAAAGTTGTTCGGTTAATTCGATTCGTAGATCTCAAGATTCTGTTGTCAACTCTTATGGAAAAAAAATTGCTTAACATGTGCACTGCATTAGATTTGACTATTGACTCTCTCTCTCACTCTCTCTGTCTCTGTCTCTCTCTCTCTCTCTCTCTCTCTCTCTCTATCTCTATCTCTCTCTCTGTCTGTGTGTGTGTGTGTGTCTCTCTGTGTCTCTGTCTCGCTCTCACACTCTCTCTGTGTCTCTCAGTCTGTCTCTCTGTCTCTGTCTTCTCTCTGTGTCTCTGTCTCTGTCTCTCTCTCTGCCTCTCTGTCTCTGTTTCTCTCTGTCTGTCTCTCTCATTCTGTGTGTGTGTGTGTGTGTGTGTGTGTGTGTGTGTGTGTGTGTGTGTGTGTGTCTCTCTCTCTGTCTCTGTCTCTCAAATAAGAGTATATCTGAGACGGAAAAGTATATTTCAGTTCTAAACAATAAATGGGACAGACTTAGTCTTGCTCGGTTCAGGCTAAGGGTATTGGGGCTGAATGTCAGTAAAAGATGGTACTCCATTGACGCATCCTCTCGACCCCCATGCCCTATGTGTGGAGCGCAGACAGAAGACGAAATTCATTTTATTTTTGTGTGTAACGCCTACAGTGATATCCGTAAACAAGAGAGGCAAGGCCTTCAAGACTCACTTGTGATACTGGATATGTGCTTGAAAAAATAATTTCCGTGAGTGAAGGTCAAGGAAATGTTTGATTCTGGATAGTTGATGGGTTTTCTGGGCTGTCTTTTTGCAAAGGGAATTCATGTGAGGATTCCAGATGAGATTGTTGTCGATT
The DNA here is from genome assembly GCF_041734735.1 of Babylonia areolata. NCBI lineage: Eukaryota > Metazoa > Mollusca > Gastropoda > Neogastropoda > Buccinidae > Babylonia > Babylonia areolata. The sequence continues at coordinate 4,317,837 of NC_134889.1, forward strand.
ATGATCCCCAGAACTTTATGATCACTGACCTGTTCAATAGGTTCACCTTGAATTTGGATGGAAGGAAAATTATATATAGTGTTTTGTCTCTTGTCTGGTTGTGATTAATGTGCATTTTGTTTTCTGTGGGTGAAGAGACATGTGGTTTAGTTCGGTCCATCTAATGAGTTCATCAGTACTTTCTTGTAAGTCTTTTGCAAGAGCGTCAATGTCAGTATGAGATGTGTGGATTTTTGTATCATCCGCCAAAAGTTCGCAGACGGTTTTCATATGGAGCGGCAGGTCGTTTACATATATTGAGAATAGTAAAGGGCCTAGAATAGACCTCTGAGGAATGCCATAATAAAGTGTTGTTGGTGCTGAGACCGATGTACTCATTGTCACGCATTGTTGCCTGTTTATCATATTATGACTTAAGCAAACTAAGACTATTGGTTGACAGACCATATTGTTCAAGTTTTCTAAGTAAGAGGTTGTGGTCTATCACATCAAATCCTTTTTTTTAATCAACGAATAAAACGCCACAATACCTATTTTTATTGACATTGGTAAGCCAGTCATCTACAATGTTGACAAATGCTGTGTGTCATGAATGCTTTCGTCTGAAACCAGACAGATCTGTGTGTAAAAGCTTATTGACATCAAAGTGACGTGAAATATGCTTGTTTATGTGCTTTCCTAGTGGTTTTGAAAGAACAGAAATAATGGAAATTGGCCTGTAGTTTGAAGGATCGGTGGTGTCCCCTGATTTGTAAATAAGAATAACTTTCGCTCTCTTAAATGTGTTCGGAAAGTAGTTTTTGTCAATCCACAGATTAAGAATGTACGTTAATGTGTCCGTAATAACTGGAGCGACTAGTTTAAGAATTCTGCTGTCGATGCCATCCAGTCCACGGGCTCCTGTCTGTTTTAGATAGATAAGGTAGTTATAGACTTCAAATACTGTTATGGGTGGAATATCTAATTTAATTGATGTGTATTTATCAGTTACGACAATACAATTTTGAATTTTCAAGGTCATTCAATTTTGTGCAAACTGTGGTAATAAGTTTCTTGGTTTTTGTGGAAAAGAGTGTATTTAGTTGATTCACAGAAACATCTTTGATCACGGTTGATTTTGACGAGGATTGCTCGTTGGAGAGTTGGTTTACAGCTTGCCATACTGATTTTGGGTTTTCTTTCAAGGATAATAAGTCTCGGTAATATTTCTTCTTTTCTCTGCGAGAGAGAGAGAGAGACAGAGACAGGTGGGAAGGGGGAAGAAAGAGACCTTCAAAACAGGAACTCAGCAAAGAGAGAGGCAGTTGTGTGTGTGTGTGTGTGTGTGTGTGTGTGTGTGTGTGTGTGTGTGTGTGTGTGTGTGTGTGTGAGAGAGAGAGAGAGAGAGATGGGAAGGGGAAGAAAGAGACCTTCAAAACAGGAACTCAGCAAAGAGAGAGGCAGTTGTGAGAGAGAGAGAGAGAGAGAGAGAGAGAGAGAGAGAGAGAGAGAGAGAAGCCAGACGGACAGAAATGCACAGCGACAGTTTAAGAGACATAACTCTTGAAACGTCTGATCATCTAAGTTTGTGCACAGTTTTCCCCCTTCCCACCAGGACGCTAATGTTGGGTTGACGGCAATATGTGATGTGAACAGGCTAAAAATAGAATCAGCTAAAAATAGAGAGTGGGGCTTCCCGCTGCTCTCAATAACCATCCTTTGTCATCCATGACGCAACAAAGAAGAAAGTGTGTGCATGTGTCCTGGTGCCAGTGTGTGTGTGTGTGTGTGTGTGTGTGTGTGTGTGTGTGTGTGTGCTGGTGCCAGTGTGTGTGTGTGTGTGTGTGTGTGTGTGTGTGTGTGTGTGTGTGTGTGTGTGTGACACGCATTCACTCAAGTATGAATATACACACATAGAGTGACGCGGATGGAGAGACAGACACATAAAAACGCACGTAATTACATACATGAGCATAAACGCACGCACATACAAGCATGCACACACATAAACACACGTATGCACGAACCCTCTGGGGAGGGGGGTGGGTGGGTGGGGGGGCTGACAGTGGTGTGATCCAGTCATGTGACGTCCCTGCAACGCCTCACACACAGCAACAACACTCCACTCACAAATCTCTCCATGCGCGGTGGCCATATTGACCCCAAAGAGGAAGAAGAGGGAGAGTGGGGGGAGGAGTGTGAGGTGGCGGAAGCAGAGGCTGAGCTCGCCCAGCAGCTTTCCTGCGATGCCTGAGGTCAGAGTGACATCACACACATCCAGGCCAAGTGTCTCTCAAGTGGAACGAAGTCTGGCCTGACCGTGAACACTAATAATCTCAAGGGTTGTTGGTGGCCTTGGCCTGACAAGCAGTGACATCACGAGTGCTCAGAATCCTTCAGCGACCCGCCATGCTGACGCCAGCCCAAGCACGGTACCCAGTCATCTTCACATTGACCCACGTTCGCTCACTATTTCAGGAATCTCATCTGTCACCTCTGACACATTTGGAAAACAATCGACAATGGGAGTTTCAACTGCGCAGTATGGTGACCTCCATAGACGTAATGAGCTCATGGCGGAGCACTGAACTTTGTGATGAGCTGGCTGCTGTCCGTGATAATGAAGGCTGCCATTGGCTAGACGCAATCGTTCCTGCCAATGAATGCAAAGTATGCATGGTTCATGGGTCATGCCACATATCCATAAAAAGCTCCAAACGGGAGTATCGAAACCAAACGGTTTGAGTCGTAACACCAACAGCGCGCAGCCTTTTACCCATTGAGCGTTTCTTCAGAAACCTGACCATGGAGTGGACTGTTGTGTCCTGTGTTGTGTTTGCCATCTTCCTCAGCATTAAAGCCGACCCAGTGGTCAGTTCACCACCAGAGGACAGATCCATGAGTCCTGATCCTTCTGCCCTCAACTGCAGTGGTCAAACAGTCCGAGAGGGAGCACAGCTGATGCTGCAATGCTACGTGAAGCATGGGGATACTTTCATCAAGGAACGAGCAAACAGCAACCTGAGAGAACAGCTCAAAGAGGGAGACAAACTCCTGAAGGAACAGATTGAAGAGGGCCTGACATACGAGAAGGAAGAGAGGAAAGAAGGAGATCGCAGACTGAAGGAATACCTGGATGAAGAAGTAGCCTGCCTGAGAGAGAAACTGGCCAGAGACCGACGGTATTTGAGGGATGAGCTGGGAGATTGTGAGAGAAAGACGAACGAGGTGGAGGAAGAATTAGGGAAAGTGCGAGACAGCGTCAGGCAATGGACACAACCGTGAGTACATTGGTATTCTGTTATACATATGCATGAGCGCATAAGTGTGAGCTCTCCTTCTCTCTCTCTCTCTCTCTCTCTCTCACACACACACACACACACACACACACACACACACACACACACACACACACGCGCGCGCGCGCGCGCGCGCGCGCGCGCGCGCGCGCGCACACAAGTTTCAAGTTTTAAGTTTTAATTATCCTTCCACTCCTACTGGAGTACAGAGGATTACTGCAAAATAATCTTTTCATGCCCAGAACAAACATTTCCAAATACACACACGCACGCATTCATAGACACACACCCGAGGCAGTAAACATACGCAAAAAGTCAACTATGGGTCCAAATACTCATTAATCAAAATAAAAACTATTTCTATGAGCATAGTAAAAAGAAAAAAAAAAGAAAAAAGAAGGGTTACATTTGGATAGTCAATTTTGATAATGTAATTATATGATGTGTTCGTATTGATATGATGTGTTCTCTTGTTACATGTGCTGCAATAATTATTATATGAGGTTTACTGTGTACTGTCCAAAACTTGGAGATGAAAAACAGAAAGAACAGCAACCTCCTGTCACATCGGATCTTTATTTATTCATTTATTTATTTATTTATTTTATCATAAAGGCAATGACAGAAAGTGACAAATTGTTGCTTCTCTTATTAGTTTATTTTGTTCCAAATCTGTTTTTTTCTTTTCGGTTTTGCACCATTTTTGTTCTGATTTGTACCTACTATGCCACTAGAGGTATACAGCTAGCGACATTAAACGTTTCAGTGTTCAGTGTTCATACACACATACATAATATGCACTTTGATGTTCGCTATTTATGAGGTATAGATAATGCCTGATGCTGTGCTGTAATGTATCTGCAGACATGTGAATATCATAAAAGAGTTTTTTTGTTTTTTTGTTGGTTTTTTTTTGGGGGGATGGGGGTGGGGGTAGGGGCTCTGAAAACACTAGATCATCACTTCTTAGAGATTAACCAGGGCCTAGGACATAGTGCCACCAATACGCAGATTGGCGATGGCATCTCCGTGGTATTTGGGCAGTTAACTGATCCAGCTTGACACACATGCTGTATAGTACCCTAGCCATCTTCTCGCAGAATATCTAACACACACACTAACGATTCTACAACATATATCATTATGTCTAACTATGTAAAGATAGACACACCACTTTGTAACGCCCTGAACACGAAATGTGGCTGCCTACCCAGTGAGGTCCATATCAGCCATTCACGTAAAGGACCACTCGTAGACACAGGTGTGCACGGGAGTCACAATGCACACACCCAGAAGACGAACAGATAGGAGTGATAGCCGAGTGGTTACTGCGTTAGTCTTCTAGCAGATCTGTCCATGGGTCCATGGTTCGAACCTTGGCAGGGTCAAGTGAAGCAGACGTGGGACTTCATTCTTGAAATAATTACGTTTCGTGTTTATACGAGAAGCAGAGGATGAGACAGGCTTTCTTCCCTGGAAGATCCTGCATTTCTTATTGGTGCTTTGATCAGTGTGGGAAACAACGATCATTCCCAGCATACGCAGCTCCAGAGAATGGAGTACCGTGTCTGTGTCTTTGTCTGTGTACTTGTGTGTCTGTCTTACCGCTCGTGCATGTGATGTTTTTGATGGGCTCCTATGAACTACACGAACCAAGAATGAAGACAGGACAGAACACAGGGACATGTTGTGACGTAAGAACTCTCACTGGACAGGAGCAGTGCTGTGGATGACCTGAGGCAGCAGATGTCGGACTTCCAAGCGGAACTGAAGAGCACACAACATCAGCTACAGACTACCCAGAACCAGCTACAGACTACCCAGAACCAGCTACAGACTACCCAGAGCCAGCTACAGACTACCCAGAACCAGCTACAGACTGCCGAGGAGAAGCTACAGACTACCCAGAACCAGCTACAGACTACCCAGAGCCAGCTACAGACTACCCAGAACCAGCTACAGACTGCCGAGGAGAAGCTACAGACTACCCAGCAACAGCTACAAACAGCCCAGGAAGAGATCCGCTTCCTGAAGGCCAGTGATGTTGGTGAGTGGGTACTGTAGAATACGTGAACACAACAAAACAAAAAGGGTGGGTGGGTGGGTGGGGGTGAGGGTCTTGACTAGACTCCAAGTTGCCATGATTCAAAAATCTTACAAGACGTTCAATTTTCTTCTTCTTTTTATTTTTAATAGTTTTTTTTATTTTTTATTTAACAATACCTGACATGAAGAAAGTTTCTGTATGTATGTCTGCCTTTCCATCTACTACACGCATCTTTCTATGTCTGTCTGCATGTATGTATGTATAAATCGTTCTATCTATATGCATATTAAACATAGCAAAACACACTGGTAGAGAATGGGGTTTTGAATTTGCTTTTTTCATGCTATGATTCCAGTGAAAGAGGAGATGCTTAACTCTACACAAGCTGGCCTTGAGACTACCCAAAAGCACCTGCAGACTACCCAGGAAGAGGTCGGCTCTCTGATGGCCAGTGATGTTGGTGAGTAGGTACTGCAGAAACTACACTAAAAAGGGTGGGTGGGGGTGATGGTCTGCACTTGAAGTCGCCATGACTCCAAATCCTTCTTATAAGTTTGTCAAAAAACGGTTTTTACAGTATCTTCCGCGAAGGAATGTTGTTATCTGTATATCTGTCTATGTCCCAGTACATCTTTCAATGTATCTGTCCATCTATCCATTCATCCATCTATCTATTTCTCTATCTATCTCCACACTCTGCCAGATGCACATTGAACAGAGCAACACTTTCCGAGAGAAATGGGTTTTGAATTTGCTTCGTTTTTTTTTTCTTGTTATAATTCCAGATAAGGAGCAAAGACTTAATTCCACGCAAGCTGGCCTTGAGAAGACCCAGAACCAGCTGCGGACTACCCAGAACCAGCTGCGGACTACCCAGAACCAGTTGCAGAGTACCCAGAACCAGCTGCAGAGTACCCAGAACCAGTTGCAGACTACCCAGAACCAGCTGCAGAGTACCCAGAACCAGCTGCAGACTACCCAGAACCAGCTGCAGACTACCCGGAACCAGCTGCAGAGTACCCAGAACCAGCTGCGGACTACCCAGAACCAGCTGCGGACTACCCAGAACCAGTTGCAGAGTACCCAGAACCAGTTGCGGAGTACCCAGAACCAGCTGCAGAGTACCCAGAACCAGCTGCAGAGTACCCAGAACCAGCTGCAGAGTACCCAGAACCAGCTGCAGAGTACCCAGAACCAGCTGCAGAGTACCCAGAACCAGCTGCAGACTACCCAGAACCAGTTGCAGAGTACCCAGAACCAGCTGCAGAGTACCCAGAACCAGCTGCAGAGTACCCAGAACCAGTTGCGGAGTACCCAAAACCAGCTGCAGAGTATCCGGAACCAGCTGCAGACTACCCAGAACCAGCTGCAGAGTACTCAAGAGCAGATCGGCTCCCTGAAGGCCAGTGATGTCGGTGAGAAGGGTACTGTGGAAGACGTGAACAGAAATGAGGGAGTCCTGGTTTATAAAAAGACGACAACTTCCTTGAATTCACACATTGTCAGAGACTGTAAACAAAACATATCGTTAACAGCCTACACACAAAAGAAATCTTTGATTTTCTCAAGTTGTGTGTTTTAAACAAAAGCCAACAGATTGATGTTTGGAATGCTTTTTCTTCCAGGAATCCCGGATGATTAAAAGCAGCCATCTTTTACTAATAAGTTCGAAATATTTAACTAGAAAACTGTTTTACACAAAGAAGCAAAGTTTGGATTTTATTTAATTTCCCTTAATGTATGGAATGAAATATTCTCTGGTTATCATCTAGGAACCCAGTAGAAAGGCCATCATTTGTTGTGGTGATTGGAGGTTCCTCCTTCGTCAGATGGGGGCATGGACAGTGTCCGAGCAGCACGTCCCTCGTGTATTCTGGTCAGTTCTGCTTGTACTTTGACCACCAGGCCCCTTTCTCTCTTTTTTCTCATCTCTCTCTCTCTCTCTGTCTGTCTCTCGCCACAAACAAAACACTCACACATGAACAGGTCTACACACACACACACACACACACACACACACACACACACACACACACACACATACACATACACGCGCGCGTACTCGCACGCAAACACACACACACACACACACACACACACACACACACACACACTCGCAAGCACGCACGCACAAACGTGTACGTGTGCGCGTGCTATTTTTCCTCTCTCTCTCTCTCACTCTCACACACACGCATGCACAAACAGAGTGAGGGGGAAAGAAAAAAGGTGAGTAGTGAGAGGGGGTAGAGAGAGGGAGAGAAGGAGAGAGAGTGGGGGGAGAGAGAAGGGAGGAGGAGAGAGAGAGGGGGGAAGAGAGAGGGTGTCGAGAGAAGGGAGAAAGAGGGGGAGAGAGAGGTAGGGAGAGGGGGGGAGAGAGAGAGGGGGAGGAGAGAGAGGGGAGAGAGAGGTGGGGGGAGAGAGGGGGATAGAGAGGGGGGAGAGAGAGGGTGTAGAGAGAGGGGGGGGAGAGAGAGGGGGAGAGAGAGGTGGGGGGAGAGAGAGAGGGGGGAGAGAGAAAGGGGGAGGAGAGAGAGGGGGGAGAGAGAGGGTGGGGAGAGAGAGGGGGGGGAGAGAGAGGGGGAGGAGGAGAGAGGGGGAGAGAGAGGGGGAGGAGAGAAGAGGGGGTAGAGAGGTGGGGAGAGAGAGGGGGGAGGAGAGAGAGAGGGGGGGGAGAGAGAGAGGGGGAGGAGAGAGAGGGGGTAGAGAGGTGGGGAGAGAGAGGGGGAGAGAGGTAGGGAGAGAGAGGGGGAGGAGAAAGGGAGAAGAGGGGGGGAGGAGAAGGGGGAGAAAATGGGGGAGGGAGAGGGGGATGAGGGGGGGAATGGAGAGGAGGGGGGAGAAAAGAGGGGTGAAGAGGTGGGAGAAAGGTTGGGGGTTATTGTGATGGGGGGAAATTCTGGGGGGCGTCTCCGGGTTTTCTGGATTTTCCGCGTGATAAGGATTGTTTCTCTTCCTTTTGGGTCTTTTCTTAGTTTGCCCGCTCTTACTCTCTTCCCCCTGTTTGTCTCGCGCTGTTTTCTGTTCTCTTATGCTCTCTCTTATTTTCTCATCTCCTTTGATTCTTCCGTCCTCTCTTTTTCTCGTCTTTTGGGGTACGATTGGCCCCGTCTCTTTCTTTTCCCCCCTTTGATTGTTGCTTTTTACTTCTTTCTCGTTCTTTGCGTCTTTTTTTCCCTTCCTCTTATTTTTCTCTCTACTTCCGTGGGTTTTTTCTCTTTTTTCTTACGCGTTGATGTTGTTTCTTTTGATTTTCCCTTTTTGTTTTCTTTTTCTTTTTTTCCTTTTTTTTTCTACCCTACTTTTTTCTTGCCTCTACCTTTCTCTCTCTTTCCTTGTCTCTCTTCTTTTCTCCTCTATTCGTCTCTCCTCGCTCTCTTTTTCTCTCTGCGCTGCTCTCGTTGTCTTCCCTCTCTCATTTTATCCCTACTTTTATTCCCTCCTGCCCCCCCCCCCCATCTCCCCTCTCTAGTCCCTATCCCTTGTGCCAGCAACCCCTCCTGCTCCTCTCGCTCTGTCTACTCTCGCTCTCTCCATTACTGATCCTATCCCATTTCCCCACCCCCTGTCCACAGAGCCCAGATAAAATCCCCCCGGGACAATTGCCGTCCCATGTCAGCTTGAGTTGGGTTTAGGTTACAGGTAGTGTTGGGGGGGGGTGGGGGGGGGGGGGGGGGGGGGGGGTGGAGGTAACAGAAACCCGGGGGGGGCTCCAACTTCCTGTGTTTTAGGGAATACCCCGAGTGGACAACACAACTCTCCCCAACACTTTCCAGACTGGACGGTGCAGAATATCAGGCTGTCCCATGACGTTATGACAGGACGTCGTGTGCCCGTCGCCGAGCTCCTCAAACCACAACCCTTATGATTCCCGCCACCAAACCGTCCTGCTGGGTGGACAGCCCATACAGGGTCATATAGAGTTGGGTACTGAAAAATTGGGCAGAACGGGAATTGTTTGTTGGACAGAACAGGGAAACCGGCAGACCAAATGGCGCTTGTTTATATCCTGTGCTCACGTGTGTTATAGTTTCCCCCCCTGCCCGCCCCTTTCGTGAACAAAAGGTGGTGACATTTTTTTCTGCTCGTTACTTTAACAGCACATGTCTTGAATTATTCCACCTTTCGATTTTTTTTTTTTTCTGTAAAGACCACGTAACTTTTGTAATCCCCGCCCTCTCTCTCTCTTCTTTTCTTTCTCTCTCTTCTTCTCTCTCTCTCTCTCTGTCTTCTGTCTCCTTTTTTCCCTCTGTCTTTGTCTCTTCTGTTTTCTCCGTCTTTGTCTCTGCTGTCTGTCCCCTTCTCGTCTTCTTCTCTGTCTCTCCTTCTATTTCTCCCTTTCCTCCTTCCCTGCATGTCTCTTTTTTTCTATTTGTCTTTCTGTCTATCTTCTTCCCCCTCCCCTCTCCTCTCTCTCCTCTCTCTCTCCTCTCTTTCCTCCCCAAATATTAAGACATTTTTGAATTGACTCTATGTCATCCCCCAATCCTCCCTCCCTTTTTTTCCTTTCCCCCTGTCTCTCCCCTCTCTCTCTTCTCTTGTTTTTCTCTCTTTTCTCTCTCTCTGTTCCTCTCTCTCTCCTCTCTTGTCCCCCTCTCTCTCCTCTCCCTCTCTCACTCCTCTGTCTGTCTTTCTGTCTAATTATAGCAACCTCCCCCAAATTGAAACTTACCCCCCAATCATCATTTTTTACCTCTCCTGTAAATTTGAAAAAATTTCTCCTTTTTTTGCATAAAGCTTTCCAAATTCAAGAAATGTAATGAAGTTCGTGACATATTTTTATAGTCCGTCATACTGAACCGTAGCAAATGTTTTAAACACAGCATGTTTTTTTTTAAAAAACTATATAAAGTTATTGAAAAATTGACCGAAAATATCATCGTGGTGGGTGGTTTCTATTATCCCCTATTGTTTCTATATTAACACACCCACACACACACACAACACACACCTACACACATATATATATAAAATATATATATAAATTTTATATTAAAATAAGAATATTTTCACCTACCCCTTCTAAGGGTCAAGCCTTACTAAAATAAAACCCCTCTGGAATCTCTCTCTCTCTCTTTCTCTCCTCCTCTCCCTCTCTCTCTCTCTACCCCCCCTCCTCCCCCCCCTCTCTTTCCTTTTTCCTTTCCCCCCCCACCTTCATTCCTAATCTTCTTTACCTTCCTGCTCTCATTCCCCCCTTTCTTCTTCTTCCCCTCTCTCTCTCCCTTCTCTCTCCCCCTCTTCTTCCCTTCTTCCCCCCTCTCCTCTTAACTCCCTCTCTCTCTCTCCCTCATCCCTCTTTTCCCCCCTCCCCCCTCTCTCCCCTCTCTCTTTCCCCCCCTCTCGCCCTCTCCCATCTCTCTCTCTCACCTCTCTCTCTTCCCCCTTCTGCCCCCTCTCTCTCCTCTCCCCCTACAATTTTCCAACCCCCCTCTTTTCGCTTTCCCCCCCGCTTCTTTTCGGTCTCCTTCTGACCGTTCCCCCCCCTTCCTCTCTCTCTCCCCCTCTCCTCTCCCCAATTTTTCCCTTAAAAATCACCTCTTCCTTTTCCCCCCCCCCCCTCTCTCTCCCCCCCTCCTCTCTCCCCTTTTTTTTTCCTCCCCCCTCCCCCCCTCTCTCTCCCCCCCCCCCCCCCTCCCCTTTCCCCTCTTTCCACCCCCCCCTCTCCCCCCCCTCCTCCTCCCCCCCTCTCCCTTTCCCCCCCCCCTCTCTCTCCCCCTTCTCTCCCCTCTCTCTTTTCCTTTTCTCTCCCTCCTCTCTCCCCTCCTCTCTCCCCCCCTCCCTCCCTCCCCCCTCTCTCTTTTCCCCCTCTCCCCCCCCTCTCTCTTTTTTTCCCCCCCCCTTTTTCTCTCCCTCTCTCCCTTTTACCCCCCTCTCTCCCCCTCCCCCTCTCTCTCCCCTCTCCCTTCTCTCTTTTCCCCCTCTCTCTCTTCTCTCCCCCCCCCCTCTCTCCCCCCCTCTCCCTCTCCTCCCCCCCCTCTCCTCCCCTCCTCCTCTCCCCCCCTCCTCTCCCCCCCTCTCTTCCCCCCTCTCTCTTTCCCCCCCCCTCCCCTCCCCCTCTTTTCCCTTTCCCCCTCCCCCTCCCCCCCCTCTCTCCTCCCTCTCTCCCCTCCCCCCCCCTCACCCCACCCCCCCCTCTCCCCCCCCCCCCACTCCTCCCCCCCCCCCCTCCCTCCCCCCTCTCCCTCCCCCCCCCCCCTTCTCCCCATCCCCCCCCCCCCTCCCTCCCCCCCCCTCTCTTCTCCCTTCCCCCCCCCCCTCCTCTCCCCTCCCCCCCCACCCCCCACCCCCCCCCCCCCCTCCCCCTCTCTCCCCCCCCCTCTCTTTCCTCCCCCCCCTCCTCCCCCCCCCTCTCCTTCCCCCCCCCACCCCCCCCCTCCCACCACTGCTCTTGCGAAAATTCCAGTCTTTGTACAATCTCCAAATTGTGATGCAGTCATGTTGTCTTTTCTTCTATACCCAGTTGTTATCTGAAGTGACAGTAAAAAAATGTTTTTTAATTAAAAAAAAAAAAATGCCCCCCCCACCCCCACAAAAAAACCCAACAAGTACATGTGTGTTGCTGGGATTTTTTCCCTTTGTTTTAATGTGTAGCTCACTGAAAATAAAGTTTTTACTCTAATAATTCTGTGTTTTATGACTCCTTTCTCCTCCTCCTCCTCCTCTCCTCCTTCTCCTAATCATCATCATTGACATTTCAATGACTCTCTCTTACTTAAACTCACCTCTCTCTCTGTCTCTGTCTCTCTCTCGGTCTCTCTCTGTCTCTCTCTCCCCGTCTCTCTCTCTCTATCTCTCTCTCTCTCTCACCCCTCCATCCCCCATTCTGGTCTGTGGTGCGGTGTGTGTTGTGTGTGTTTGTTTCTTTCATTGTCTTCATTTTCCCGATGCATTTTACTAACTCAATGCTTATGCCT
>NC_134889.1:4335075-4342771 GCF_041734735.1 Babylonia areolata
ACTTCGCCAAATCTACAACCATGGGTAGCGAAAAAAAGCAAGGTGTCCGTAAGGTAAAAGTAGGGAATTACAAAAAAGGGACTTAGATACATTACAGGAATGGACAGAAACTTCGAATCTTTACTTTAAATGTTTGTTTGTTTTTGTTTTGTTTTTGGTGAAGTCCTACATATTGGAAGAAAAAATCTCAAACATGAGTACGTAATAAATTATTTAAACAATAGCATAAATCGTGTTACTGTTCGTAGGGAAGAAAAAGATCTGGGAGTAATTTTTGACGAAACTTTATCCTATGAAAGCAAATGCAATAGCAAACCAAATAAGTACAATGGAAAAGAAAAGGTCTTTTCATTTTATTGAAAAAATACTTCTTCAAATTGTACAAAGCCTTCGTTCGGCAAAATATGGAGTACAGAAATGTAGTATGGTATCCCTTTCTTAAGAGACCACCTGTTGCATTGGAAAGGTTCAAACGAGAGCCCATCAAAAAATATTTAAGAATGCATTGATACGACATACACAGAACGGTCAAGATATTTGCCGTCATTGAAAGGAAGAAGATTAAGAGGAGATTTAATCCAAACACAAAATACTGAATGATTTAGACAATACCAATGCAGACAAAATGAATATCAATGGTTCCTCTGAAGAAACATGGACAGGCGAGGCAAAACTTTAGTTAACTCTCCCCATACGAACGGCGAAAGAGTACGACGTTAACAGCGTTTCACACCAATTACCATCATCAAAATATTGCAAGCGGAAGGCTCTTATACTGAAGACGTGAATGTTGACAAAGAATACCACAATTCTGACGACGGAAGCTAAAGGTTGGGTCATTCAGACACCCACTGGACATCCGAGGGGTCTGTGTAGAGGAGAAGAGAGGACTGGCCGTACTGAGTGAGTTAAGACATTGTAAACCCGACATCCGCGGTAAGTAAGTTCAGTTTTACTAATCCTGACAAATCACCAAGCATTGGAACACTAACACTGAAACAGCACAAAGTCTCAACAAGTTCAATAATCTATTCGATAGACCCCAAAATGCAACAGAGCTTTCAAGTTTCTGATGAGCAGTGTTTGATTTTCATTGTTGATAAAAGGAAATTAGAGAAGGCATGCAAAGCAAACCACTAGAAATTATACAACAAGAAGAGGCATAAAAGGACCATGAGGTTTAAAAAAAGAAAGAAAAAAAAAGCCACTACTACTGCTACTACTACTACTCTGAAATGACAGATCTAAATATGAGGCCTCAGCAGAATACGATTATGGCTACCTTGAGCAATCAATTGTAGATGAGACAGGCATGAAAATTTATCATAGTCAAGAAATCCTGGTGGTAATAGTAACCCTGCTAGAGTCCCTGTTAACTTTTAAATTGAAACAGTTGTAGGAACAGGTCTTGAGCTACTTAGTGGACTATCGGCAACAGGTCTTGACCTACTTAGTGGACTATCGGCAACAGGTCTTGACCTACTTAGTGGATTATCGGCAACTGCAACAGGTCTTGACCTACTTTGTGGACTCGGCAACAGTTCTTGACCTACTTAGTGGACTAACGGCAACAGGTCTTGATCTACTTAGTGGACTATCGGCAACATGTCTTGACCTACTTAGTGGACTAACGGCAACAGGTATTGACCTACTTAGTGGACTATCGGCAACAGCAACAGGTCTTGACCTACTTTGTGGACTCGGCAACAGGTCTTGACCTACTTAAAGGACTAACGGCAACAGGTCTTGACCTACTTAGTGGACTATCGGCAACAGGTCTTGACTATCGGCAACAGGTCTTGACCTACTTAATGGACTAACGGCAACAGGTCTTGACCTACTTAGTGGACTATCGGCAACAGGTCTTGACCTACTTAGTGGACTATCGGCAACAGAAATGGTAGTTCGTGTGGTGGCACCAGTTGCTTTAGTAGTCATTTTTTGCTGAGATGAGTTCCCAGCAGTAACATGTGAAGACTATAAGACCCTTAACTCTCTCCATACGAACGGCGAAAGAGACGACGTTAACAGCGTTTCACCCCAGTTACCATCATCAAAAAATTGCAAGCGAAAGGCTCTTATACTGAAGAGGTGAATGTTGGCAAAGAATACCACAATTCTGATGACGGAAGCTAAAGGTTGGGTCATTCAGACACCCACTGGACATCCAAGGGATCTGTGTAGAGGAGAAGAGAGGACTGGCCGTACTGAGTGAGTTAAAATTTGTATTTTGATAGCGGTTGTCGAATTGAGACGAAAACAAGCTGTGAAGCTTTTTTGCACAGCTCATTGTGTCATAATTTAGTTGGACATAGGTCTAATTGTATGTCAAGGATCCACGCTCAGTTAGCCAGTATTATGTTTTTCACCCTTTTTCCTTTGGAAAAAAAAAAACAAAAAAAAAAACAGGAAAAAAAACCCCAACAAAAACAACAACAAACAAACAACAGCCGTGAATTCTAAGGCATCATCCAGTTGATTCTGAAATCCAAAAGTAAATGAAGCTTTTTCTTTTCTTTCTTTTCTCGCCGTTTAATGCCATACAAATCATTTGCATATTTATCTTAATCATTGAGGCGACGAAGAAGGTGAGCTAATATCGTTGTTTTTTTGTTTTTTTATCGAGAAGTTTAACGTTGGTTATTTTCTGCCTTTTTTTTTTTTTTTAATTTTCATTTTTCTTGTCATTTTTATCTATTTTGTTACAGCCCAAGCAGAAGAAGGTGAAGAAACAATTTCAGGTAAATGAAGTCCGTCAGTTCCATTCGTCTGTCTGCATTTGTTGTGGTGTGGTGTGGTGTGGTGTGGTGGGTGGTGTGGTGTGGTGTGGCGTGGTGGGTGGTGTGGTGTGGTGTGGAGTGGTGTGTGGTGTGGTGTGGTGTGGAGTGGTGTGGTGTATGGTGTGGCGTGGTGTGTGGTGTGGAGTGGTGTGGTGTATGGTGTGGAGTGGTGTGGTGTGGTGTGGGGGTGTGGTGTGTGGTGTGGAGTGGTGTGGTGTATGGTGTGGCGTGGTGTGTGGTGTGGTGTATGGTGTGGAGTGGCGTGGTGTGTGGTGTGGTATGGTGTGGTGTGTGTTGCCTGGCGAAGTGTGGAGTGGTGTGGTGTAGAGTTGTGTGGTGTGGTATGGTGTGGCGTGTGTTGTCTGGCGTGGTGTGTGGAGTGGTGTGGTATGGCGTGGTGTGTGGTGTGATATGGTGTGGCGTGTGTTGTCCGGCGTGGTGTGTGGAGTGGTGTGGTATGGCGTGGTGTGTGGTGTGGTATGGTGTGGCGTGTGTTGTCCGGCGTGGTGTGGAGTGGTGTGGTATGGCGTGGTGTGTGGTGTGGTATGGCGTGGTGTGGAGTGGTGTGGTGTGGTGTGGTGTGGTGTGGTGTGATATGGTGTGGCGTGTGTTGTCCGGCGTGGTGTGGAGTGGTGTGGCATCTCTTCCTAGGAATTGTATACAACTGTTTCTCGTTTTGGTATGCATATGTTTGTTTTCTCCACCATCACAGAAAATATTGTATGATACTGTGCTGTATTGTACTGTATTGTACTGTCCTGCCCTGTCCTGTACTGTACTGTTCTGTACTGTACAATGTTGTACTGTACTGTGAGTTACTGCTCTGCTCACTTGCGTTAAAACTAGACTATTGTACTGGATTGGGCTGCACAGACCTACACTGTACTGTACAGCACTGTACTGTACTGTACTGTACTGTATACTGTACTGTACTGTACTATGTACAAAGGACGTTTTGCGCTTTCAAGTGGATGGGTTTTTAACTCACTTAGTACGGCCAGTCCTCTCTTCTCCTCTACACAGACCCCTCGGATGTCCAGTGGGTGTCTGAATGACCCAACCTTTAGCTTCTGTCGTCAGAATTGTGGTATTCTTTGTCAACATTCACCTCTTCAGTATAAGAGCCTTCCGCTTGCAATATTTTGATGATGGTAACTGGGGTGAAACGCTGTTAACGTCGTCTCTTTCGCCGTTCGTATGGAGAGAGTTAAAACATGGCTGTCTCACTGGAGAGCATGAGAACAGGGAACAGCATGGAGTATATCACACACACACACACACACACACACACACACACAAAGAAGATGAAAAAAACCCAACCATACAGACTCCAAAGGTATTGTGTGCTTTTCTGTCCTGTTTCAATACATCACTGAGCGTTGCTCTGTGCTGTGCTGTGCTGTGCTGTGCTGTGATGTGATGTGCCGTGCCGTGCCGTGCCGTGCCGTGCCGTGCCGTGCTGTGCTGTGCTGTACTGTGCTGTGCCGTGATGTGATGTGCTGTCCTGTGCTGTGCCGTGCCGTGATGTGCTGTGATGTGATGTGCTGTGCTGTGCTGTGCCGTGCTGTGATGTGAAGTGCTGTGCTGTGCCGTGCTGTGATGTGAAGTGCTGTGCTGTGCTGTGCCGTGCCGTGCCGTGATGTGAAGTGCTGTGCTGTGCTGTGAAGTGCTGTGCTGTGCCGTGCTGTGCTGTGATGTGAAGTGCTGTGCTGTGCTGTGATGTGCTGTACTGTGCTGTGATGTACTGTCCTGTCCAGTGTTGTGTTGTTCTATCTTGAGTTGTGCTGTCATGTCCTGTGTTGTGCTTCTCTGGGTTGAGTTGTGCTGTGCTGTGTTGTGTTGTGTTGTGTTGCCCTGTGCTGTGCTTTCTGTCCTGTGTTGTGCTGTGCTGTTCTGCGTTCTGCTGTGTTGACCTGTGTTGTGCTGTGCTGTCCTGTGTTGTGCTGTGCTGTCCTCTGTTGTGCTGTGCTGTGTTGTGCTGTGCTGTCCTGTGTTGTGCTGTCCTGTGCTGTGCTGTGTTGTGCTGTGCTGTCCTGTGTTGTGCTTCGTGCTGTCCGGTTAGCCATTGTGCTGTCTTGTGCTGTGCTGTGCCGTGATGTGCTGTGCCGTGCTGTACTGTGCTGTGCCGTGATGTGCTGTGCTGTCCTGTGTTGTGCTGTGCTGTCCTGTGTTGTGCTGTGCTGTCCTGTGTTGTGCTGTGCTGTCCTGTGTTGTGCTTCGTGCTGTCCGGTTAGCCATTGTGCTGTCTTGTGCTGTCCTGTGTTGTGCTGTGCTGTCCTGTGCTGTTGTAGTTGCACTGTAGTATACCATTCAGTACTTGTACTACATTCGCGTGCTTTTAAAAAAAAAGTATATATACATCATGAAAATAAATAGATAAAGAGCCACATACAACAAAGAAAGACAAATGAAAGAGAGAGAGAGAGAGGAGAAGAAGAAAATAACAACCGCAACGACGATGATGATGACAGAGATGACGAGGCGGAAGAAAGTAATTGATTGCTACAGTTAGCGTTGGTAGCTGCAAATTTTGTTTCTTCGTTGTTGCCGTTATTTAACTCTCTCCATACGAACGTCGAAAGAGACGACGTTAACAGCGTTTCACCCCTATTACCACCATCAAAATATTGCAAGCGGAAGGCTCTTATACTGAAGAGGTGAATGTTGACAAAGAATACCGCAATTCTGACGACGGAAGCTAAAGGTTGGGTCATTCAGACACCCACTGGACATCCAAGGGGTCTGTGTAGAGGACTGAGAAGAGAGGACTGGCCGTACTGAGTGAGTTAATGGTTAAAAAAGGTTATCAATTTGACCTATCAATATCTTTTATTGCTGTATTGATAATGTTGGTGGCTGGATCAACGAATGGGAGTGTCTTTGGTGTTTATCAATCATTAAAATCATTTGCTTATGAACATTGTCTGTTGATGTATTGATTTGATTTGATGATGTTGTTGGCCAGATGAAAGAAACTGGCTATAGCTTGTTCATTTTGAATCAATTAAAAAAAGGGGTAATTTATTCTTTGGGTTGACATTATCTATCGCTGTGTTGGTTATGTTTCTGGTCTGATCATGGAAAAGGAGTTTCTTTGTTGCTTTTTAATCATTAAAATGGGGAACTTATTTTAATGATTAATATCATCTGGCGATTTGTTGATGATGTTGCTGACTTCATCGTTTCTTTGATAGTTCTTTATTTATTTTTGACTCACTTGTGTAAACAAAGTGAGTCTATGTTTTAACCCGGTGTTCGGTTGTGTGTGTGTGTGTGTGGTAAATTTTAACATTGACATTTTCTCTGCAAATACTTTGTCAGTTGACACCAAATCTGGCATAAAAATAGGAAAAATTCAGTTCTTTCCAGTCATCTTGTTTAAAACAATATTGCACCTCTGGGATGGGCACAAAAAAATATAAAAAGAAGCCTAATTATATGCAAACTGCATTTACTGTTATATTTATATTTTTTGTATTCTCTAAACTTGGCACTTTGACCTCTTATTCTGACACAACAACAAGAGGAGTCATTATTATCATTTTTTGTTCAAACAGGAACTTCTTTTGCTAAGCATGGAATTTTTATTTATTTTGCAAACGTTTTGGTGCAGATAGTAAAAAAGGGAAATTACTCTGTAATTAATGCAAGGGGACTTAATTTATCACAAGTGAGTCTTGAAGGCTTTGCCTCTCTTGTTTATTTTATTTTATTTTTTTATCATTGGATGGGTCACTTATCTTTTTTGTCTGTCAGTATCATTTAGTGATTTGTTAATGATGTTGCATGCTAGATCAAAGAAGAGGTGTTTCTTTGGTAGTTTTTTTTTCTTTTTTTTCTATCATTACATGGGTCATTTATTTTATCTGTTAATATTATCCAATCATGTGTTAATGATGTTGCTGGCCTTATCAAAGAACGGGTGTCTCTTTGTTGGTTGTTTTTTTGGGGTTTTTATTTTGTTTTTGTTTGTTTGTGTGTGTGTGTGTTTGTGTGTGTGTGTGTGTGTGTGTGTGTGTGTGTGTGTGTGTGTTTAATATCAATAAAATGGATAATTTATTTTGTCTGTGAATGTCAATTTTTGTGATTCGTTGATGTTGCCGGTCAGAATAACGAAACGGAGTTTCTTTGTTAGGGTTTTTTGTTTGTTGTTGTTTTGTTTTGTTTTTTGGTGTGTGTGTGTGTGTGTGTGTGCCACACCACACCACACCACCCACCACGCCACACCACACCACACCACCCACCACACCACACCACACCACACCACAACAAATGCAGACAGACGAATGGAACTGACGGACTTCATTTAATGCATTTTACTGATGAATATCATTCAGTGCTGCGTTGCTGAGGTTGCCGGCCATTTCAAAAAACAGGATCGTCTTTGTTAGTTTGTTTCGTTTTTGTTGTTTTGTTGGGGTTTTTTTCCCCAGTAAAATGGGTAATGTATTTTTATTGAGGAATATCATTTAGTGATGTGTTGTTGATGTTGCTGGCCAGAGAAAACAAAGGATGTTTCTTTGTTCCTTGCTTCTTTTTTTTTGTTGCTTTTTTTTTAATCAATAAAAGGGGTAATTTGTTTTTTCGACTAATATCGTTTAATCATGTGTTGATATCGCTGGTTGCTGGCTACACCCCCCAAAAAGGGCATTTCTTTGTTAGTTCTTTAAAAGAAAAAAGAAAAAAAGGGGGGGAGGGGTAATTTATTTCATCTGTTAATATGATTTAGTGACGATGATGATGATGATGTTGACGACCAGATAAAAAAACAAACAAAAACGCGAGTCTCTTTGTTAGGTGTGTTTGTTGTTGTTGTTGTTTTTTGTTTTTTTGTTATTGTTGTTGTTGTTGTTTTTATCAACAAAATGGGTAATTTATTTCATCTGATAACATCGTTTAGTGATGTGTTGTGATGT
>NC_134889.1:4347871-4352871 GCF_041734735.1 Babylonia areolata
AATGCTAATGCTAATGCTAATAATGCTAACATAATAATAATAATAATAATAATGATAATGATGATCATATGATGATGATCATAATAATAATAATAATAACAATGACGATGATGACAATAATAACAATAATAATAATAATATGATGATGATGATGAATGGAGTGATGGCCTAGAGGTAACGCGTCCGCCTAGGAAGCGAGAGAATCTTGAGTGCACTGGTTCGAATCCCGGCACAGTCGCCAGTATATCCTCCCCCCCCCCCCCCCCTCCACTAGACCTCGAGTGGTGGTCTGGACGCTAGTCCTTCGGATGAGACGATAAACCGAGGTCCCATGTGCAGCGTGCACTGTAGTTAGCGCACGTAAAAGAACCCACAGCAACAAAAGGCTTGTCCCTGGCAAAATTCTGTACAAAAATCCACTTCGATAGGAAAACAAATAAAGAACTGCAGGCAGGACAAAAAAAAAAAGAAAAAAGAAAAAAAAAGGATAAAAGATAAAAGGGGTGGCGCTCTCAGTGTAGCGACGCGCTCTCCCTGGGGAGAGCAGCCCGAATTTCACACAGAGAAATCTGTTGTGATAAAAAAGAGTAAAACCATACAACAATACAATAATACAATGCAATGATAATAATTATTATGATTTTGATATATTGTACTTATGAGGCGCAAATTGCCCATGGATGGGCTCAAAGCGCCTCACATGAAACAGTGCATACACACACACTTATATATATATATATATATATATATATATATATATATATATATATGTGTGTGTGTGTGTGTGTGTGTGTGTGTGTGTGATGATGATGATGATGATGATGGTGGTGGTGATGCTGATGCTGATAGTGATGGTGATAGTGATGATGATGATGACGACGATGTGGATAACTAACATAGCGCCTACCCTCGCTCGGAGACCAAGCTCTGTGCGCTTTATAAACACGGAGTCATTTGCACAACAGGCTGCCTACCTAGGTAGACTGTTAACTCTTTCCATACGAACGGCGAAAGAGACGACGTTAACAGCGTTTCACCCCAGTTACCATCATCAAAATATTGCAAGCGGAAGGCTCTTATACTGAAGACATGAATGTTGACAAAGAATACCACAATTCTGACGACGGAAGCGAAAGGTTGGGTCATTCAGACACCCACTGGACATCCGAGGGGTCTGTGTAGAGGAGAAGAGAGGACTGGCCGTACTGAGTGAGTTAAATAGATGTACACAATCAACAGTATGTGTGACAGCCGCAGGAGAACGTAATAATGACTACAGCTAATGATGTCAGAGATCACTGGGAATCATAATAATGACGGAAGACCTTGAATGTTGACCTAATCTTGTACTCAGATCTACCGCCCCCCCGCCCCCCCCCCCCCCCGTCACCCGCCCCACCCCCACCCCCCCATCTCCCTGTTCTTATGTTAGATGTTAAGAATTGGGTTGTCAATCAGTAAATGGTGTACTGAACCATTGTATTGTATTGTATTGTATTGCATTGCTGTCTTGTCACAACAGATTTCTCTCTGTGTGAAATTTGGGCTGCTCTCCTCAGGGAGAGCGCGTCGCTATATCGCAGTGACATCCATATATATATATATATATATATATATATATATATATATATATATATATATATATATATTATAATTTTTTTCCTGCCTACAAGGCTATTCTGTTTTCCTATCAAAGATGATTATTCAACAGAGTTTGGTGTTGTTGTTTTTTCCCCCAAGGACAACCCTTTTCTTGCCGAGAGTTATTTTACGTGCGGAACCTCGGTCGGAATGACTATCGTTGATGATGTTGCATGATGAGCACCACTGGATCAACTGCAAGTACCATGAGAACAACAGTTTTGTATTGACCGTGTTGTCAGTGTTGCATGGATTGCCCGTTTCCCATCTTCATCATCATCATCAGCAGCAGCAGCATTATCATGGTTATCGTCATCGGCATTATCATCGTCATCGGCATTATCATCGTCATCAGCATTATCATGGTTATCGTCGTCAGCAATGTCATCGTTATCTTCATCATCAGCATTGTCATCGTTATCTTCATCATCAGCATTATCATCGTCATCAGAATTATCATAGTTATCGTCATCAGCATTATCATCGTCGTCGTTATCGTCATCAGCATTGTCATCGTTATCGTCATCATCAGCATTATCATCGTTATCGTCATCATGAGCATTATCATCGTCATCGTTATCTTCATCATCAGAATTATCATAGTCATCGTTATCTTCATCATGAGCATTATCATCGTCATCTTCATCATCGTCATCATCAGCATTATCATCGTCATCGTTATCTTCATCAGCAGCAGCAGCATTATCATCGTCATCAACAGCAGCATTATCATCGGTATCTTCATCATCATCATCAGCAGCAGCAGCAGCAGCAGCATTATCAACGTTATTGTTATCTTCATCATCGTCATCATCAGCATTATCATCGTCACGTCATCAACAGCAGCATTATCATCGTCATCGTCATCATCAGCATTATCATATCATCGTCATCATCAGCATTATCATCATCATTGCTGGGGGGGGGGGGGGGGGGGGGGGAACCCCACTCGTTTCCCACCAGCAGCGTCAAAACCGGGAATCGAACTCGGGGAAACTTGGGCGAGAATCCAGTGATTTAACGTACATTCTTAATCTGTGGATTGACAAAAACTACTTTCCGAACACATTTAAGAAAGCGAAAGTTATTCTTATTTACAAATCAGGGGACACCACCGATCCTTCAAACTACAGGCCAATTTCCATTATTTCTGTTCTTTCAAAACCACTAGGAAAGCACATAAACAAGCATATTTCACGTCACTTTGATGTCAATGAGCTTTTACGCCCACATCTGTCTGGTTTCAGACGAAAGCAATCATGGCATACAGCATTTGTCAACATTGTAGATGACCGGCTTACCAATGTCAATAAAAATAGGTATTGTGGCGTTTTATTCGTTGATTAAAAAATAGCATTTGATGTGATAGACCACAACCTCTTACTTAGAAAACTTGAACTATATGGTCTGTCAACCAATAGTCTTAGTTTGCTTAAGTCATAATAATTATGATAAACAGGCAACAATGCGTGACAGTGAGTACATCGGTCTCAGCACCAACACTTGATTATGGCATTCCTCAGAGGTCTATTCCAGGCCCTTTACTATTAATATATGTAAACGACCGGCCACTCCATATGAAATCCGTCTGCGAACTTTTGGCGGATGATACAAAAATCCACACATCTCATACTGACATTGATGCTCTTGCAAAAGACTTACAAGAAAGTACTGATGAACTCATTAGATGGACCGAACTAAACCACATGTCTCTTCACCCACAGAAAACAAAATGCACATTAATCACAACCAGACAAGAGACAAAACACTATATATAATTTTCCTTCCATCCAAATTCAAGGTGAACCTATTGAACAGGTCAGTGATCATAAAGTTCTGGGGATCATAATCGACAACAATCTCATCTGGAATCCTCACATGAATTCCCTTTGCAAAAAGACAGCCCAGAAAACCCATCAACTATCCAGAATCAAACATTTCCTTGACCTTCACTCACGGAAATTATTTTTTCAAGCACATATCCAGTCTACAATAGATTATGCATCACCACTGTGGGACTCCGCAAGTGCGAACACCATGAAGCCATAACTGAATCTTCATAAACGGGGGCTCAAGCTGGAACTCCTTAAAAAGACTTCTCTTTTAGAATCATGATATAAACAAGCGAACATTCTCCCACTTATCCGTAGATTAGAGTACAATAAAAGAATCACAATGCACAAGAGTATGACAGGTAATGCAGTACCAACATTAATAAACAAATTTTCTGTAAATTCATCAAGGACCACACCCACCCACCAAAGTCCATATCCCAATCCCAGGAATTGATTTGATCAAATCAAGCCTGATTTACTCCGGCGCCACCCCATGGAACGCACTCCAAGAAACAATTAAACAACACCATTGCCCAACCACCTTAAAAAAAAAAGCATTACCTTTCCCACCTTATGCCATAATGTGTTGTGTACGCCGCTCATTTTAATGATACTGTTTGTTACATGTGTATGGTTGACTGAGAACCTTCCTCACCCTCCCATCCCCTTTCAGATCTGTGGTGCGGTGTGTTTTTGTTTCTTTCACTTTGTTCATTTTTCCCAACGCATTTTACTAACACCATGCTTGTGCGTGTATGTGCATGTGCATGTGCATGCGTGTGTGTGTGTGTGTGTGTGTGTGTGTGTGTGTGTTCTTTTTATTTATTTTTTAATTAAAAAAAAAAATTGTTTATTTTTTTCCACACTGTTATGTATTTCTACTGACACCGTGCTTTATTTTTTATTTAGTATTGTGTAGTGTAGACCCTATCAAGGCGAGGACAGGATTAAAAAAAAAAAGCAAAAAAAAGCAAAAAGCACACCAGTTCTTATCTATTAAACGCGAAATAAAGAGGCTTGTCTTGTCTCGTCTTGTCTTGTCTTGTCTTGTCTTGCCCTCAGTCTCGTTTTCTGACTGTCTGTCTCTGTCTTTTCTTTCCGTTTCCCGCTACTCATTCTCACACAGCCACGCCCTGTTTGTCTGCCGCAGTATCAGCTGTCGGCAGTCCACGGGGAACTATCGATGTAAGGTCGCCAGGAGGCCACACGCCAGAGGAAACCCTGCACTGCTGCTGATTTTTGTGGGTTTTTTTTGTTTTGTTTTGTTTTTTTTTAAGTGAGAAGCGTTTGTACTCCACGGCATAAAAATGCACAGTGCTGAGAACGGGACAACAACAGACTTACTTACCAGCCCCGTCGTACAAGCGCGTTTACCACAAGAAGCATTATCCTTGTTGTCAAGTGTGTGTGTGTGTGTGTGTGTGTGTGTGTGTGTGTGTGAATAGAAGAGAATATAATACATTTTATTGTCATAAAACCTTAACGTTTATAAGACACAATGAAACGTAAACATGAGCATATCAA
>NC_134889.1:4362871-4377871 GCF_041734735.1 Babylonia areolata
TATCTAGCAGAGGGAAAAATGCATTGTTACATATTATGAAGAAACTTCGTTTGTTGAATAATAATTCCTTGAAACTATTTCTGAAATTATTTGATATTCAGATACAGCCTATTGTGCTATATGGTTCAGAATTGTGGGGGTTAGACAGAAAATCGGTTATGCATTGTGAATCTGTTCATTTATTTGGGCTTAAAAAATTTTAGGGGTTGAAGTGAGAACACCCAATGATTTAGTATATGGGGAAACTAATATGCACCCAATCTATATTAACTCTGCTATTAGATGCATTCGCTACTGGTTAAAGTTATTAAAAATGAATAATACTCGACTGCCAAGTAAATCTTACAATATGCTATATGATTTAGACTTAAGAGGCAAAACAAACTGGGTATCGAATGTACGAATGTGTGTACGTGAACTTGGTTTTGGGTATGTATGGGAATATCAAGGAGTAGGGGATGAAATTAGATTTGTGCAAATTCTTCGTCAACGATTGATAGATTGTAGGTGGCAGAAGTGGGAAAACCATATTCAAACGAGTGAAAGATTTGAAATTTATCGAAATTTTACCTCTGATCATATAGTAAAGCGATACCTTTTGCTTGATTTTAACAGACACTTCAGATTTACATTGACCAGATTAAGATTTGGAATCTCTGAAGTAAACACACACAGATATCGTTACAAAGCAACATGTCATTCTGAACAATTGTGCCCATTGTGCAAAAAATCAAGAGAGGATGAAGTTCACTTTGTTTTAAAATGCCCTGTGTTGACTGACTTACGAATCCAATTTATTCCCCCCCAAAATATTATATAAATCCATGCTTGTTTCGGTTATGTTTATTAATGGCATCTAACGATGAAAACACCATACGTAGTTTTGCTATGTATCTTTATAAAGCACTGCAGTTAAGAGAGACATTCATTTCTTAGATTCACTGATAGTTTGTTGTGAATGACGTTGTATTGTTTATATTACCAATTGCAATGACACATGTAAAACTGTTATTACTCCCTATTCATATGGGGCTATGGTCTTAATTTAATAAACCATCTTGAATCTTGAATCTCTCCTCCCCCCCCCCCTCTCCCCCCTCTTTCTATCCTCCTCCCTCTCTCCCCCCTCTCTCTCTCTCCCTCTCTCTCCTCTCTCTCCCCCCCTCTCTCCTCCCCCTCTCCCCCCTCTCTCTCTCCCTCTCTCCCCCCTCTCTCACAGCCAATCTCCAAGTAACGTGGTCACACACCGATCTGACCTCCAGACCCCTCCACTTAACTCCTTTCTCCAAAGAATCAAGGCTGTCAAAAGATGACAAATGGAATATTTTTGGTGAAACTATGTTAACTTTCTGTGCATGCTTTGATTTATGTATCATGAACGGTTATAACCATAGTAACTTTAGTCCTGGCTACACCTTTATATCAGCACATGGATGTAGCGTTATCGATTACTGCCTTGTTTCCAGCGATTTCATTGACAATATTACCAATTTTTCAGTTTGCAGCAGAGTTGATTCAGAACATATGCCAGTTTTATTTGAAATCAAAGGGGAATCACCAGTGCCATGTTCGCTCCATTATGAAACAGAAAGAATTGTCTGGAGAAAGGGAAGGATGACAGAATTAAAAAAAATATCTGATAGCGATTTGTTCTTTCATAACATAGATTATGCATCCTCTTTGATTGATACAAATATCAACACAGCTCTTCAGGAACTTACGAGCTGTCTAATGAATGCTAGTGCCTGTGAATGCTCAAAGCGCCCTGCTAGAAGCATTGTCAAAAGAAAAAACATGGTTTGATAAAGAATGCCAGGAAAACAAAAGAATAGTTAGATCAGCGCTGACACTTTTTTTTTAGAAGATCAGGGGACGTAAATGAGCAAAACATCTATCTGCAGCTAAGAAGGAAATATAACAATCTAAAGGACCTGAAAAGGCATAACTTTAATCAAGGGCGCATCGATTCTCTGATGAGTGTTGCAAACGATTCTCAGGCTTTCTGGTCAGAGATCAGTAAGTATCGCAGTAGAGCCCACTTAGCTAACAACATTTCTCAGGATGAGTGGCTGGTCCACTTCGACCATCTGCTGAATTCTGGCTGTGAAGAGAATCAGCACCAACCTGCACTTAACGTCTCGGATTATGGTATTCAATTGTATCCTGGATTCAGACATCACAGCAGAGGAAATTAAGCAAGCCATCCAAGGTCTTAAAAATGGCAAAGCTGCTGGACCAGATGATCTTATAAGTGAAATCTTGAAAGCTTCAACAGACCCAATACTCCCTTTCCTAGTTACATACTTCAACAAACTTTTTAGAGATGGTATTTTTCCAGAGGAATGGACGAAATCTATCATAATCCCTATATTTAAATATGGGGATTCTAATGATACTAACAACTATCGGGGTATTTCTTTGATCAATAACTTAAGTAAAGTTTTCACAAGCATTTTAAATAATCGACTCGTTTCTTGGGCAGAAACGAACTCAATTATTTCAGAAGCGCAAGCGGGATTTAGAAAATCAGATTCCACCACTGACCACATTTTCACTCTGCATGCCTGCATCGAGAAGCATCTGTCAAGAATTAAGAAATTCTATGTAGCATTCATAGATTTCAGTAAAGCCTTCGACAGAGTACAACACAGCTTATTGTTCGGTGTACTGCTTAGAAATGGTGTTAAAGGTAGAATGTTCAATATTTTGAGGAGTATGTATAGTACGATACAATCTTGTGTTAGATGTGGTAATTCATGCAACAATTATTTTAAATGTATGCAAGGTCTGAAACAAGGATGCTCATTAAGCCCAACTCTATTCTCGCTCTTTATTAATGAGCTTGCACATGAAATGTTTACGCGGGGTAAGCATGGAATACAGTTCCAACCAAATGATACTGAAATCTTTATTTTACTATTTGCTGATGATATTGCTCTTATGTCTTCCACCATTTCAGGTTTACAAAATCAGCTGAATGTTCTGTCTACATGAATGTGCACAAAGATTACGCTTGAAAGTGAACCTAGATAAAAGTAAAGTTATAGTTTTTCGTAAAGGTGGATACTTAGGAAAGAAAGAACATTGGTTTTATGGTCAAGATTGCTTAGAAATAGTTAACTCTTACATATATTTAATTGTCCTATTTTCAACTAAACTTAGTTTTGAAGTTGCTACTGGATTTGAACATGTTATTCGTGCTAAGAAAGCTACCTTCGTAATTTTGAAAACTTTAAGGAAACTTGGATACTATTCTCCTAAACTGTTTTTCAAGCTCTTTGATGCTCAGGTCGTTCCCTCGCTTTTGTATGGCTCGGAGCTATGGGGTTTCAAACCACGAGAATTCATAGAAAGGATCCATTTGCAAGCTTGCAAATTACTGCTGAACGTCCCACCTTTCACTCCTAATGATATGGTATAGGGCGAACTTGGAAGATACCATTGTTTATAAACTCTGCCGCGAGATGTATACTATATTGGTTTCGGCTACATAAACAGCCATTGTCTAGATATTCTAGGAAAGCCTATGATATGCTTTACGACATACAAAACAGAAGTAACAATGCACAAAACTGGGTTACTTACGTAAAGAACCTTCTCTGTACAAATGGTTTCGGTTATGTTTGGATGTTTGGGGCAGTTGGGGATGAGAAACTCTTCATACGCATATTTAAAGAGTGCTTTTGTCAGCGTTGGTATGCGCATGTGTCAGAAAGCAGGCGCTTTGAATTTTATCATTCGTTTAAAAGCGCCATTGAATGTGAAAAATACCTTGATCACATTAATAATAGATATTTCAAAACAATATTTACACGTTTCAGAATGGGTGTTTCGGCTATAAATAGCCACATCCACCGCTTTTCCCCTGTTGGTTAAATGGGTTGCCCTCTTTGTTCTGCTGACTGTGAAGATGAATTCCATGTACTGTTTGAATGCCCAAACTACAGTGACCTCAGGTTGAAATATTGTATAAATAGTTCCAACTCATACTTGACACGGGATCAGCAATGCGCAAGTATTTTGAATGGTGGACTCGACAGTAAACTAAATCTTTCAAAGTTTCTTTTTCTGGCTTTTAAGCGCAGAGACTTAATGAATCATGAATCACTACCAACATCTAGTTAAGATACGAAAATGATTAACTCACTCAGTACGGCCAGTCCTCTCTTCTCCTCTACACAGACCCCTCGGATGTCCAGTGGGTGTCTGAATGACCCAACCTTTAGTTTCCGTCATCAGGACTGTGGTATTCTTTGTCAACATTCACCTCTTCAGTATAAGAATGTTCCGCTTGTAATATTTTGATGATGGTAATTGGGATGAAACGCTGTTAACGTCGTCTCTTTCGCCGTTCGTATGGAGAGAGTTAATTATGTTTTGCCATTGCCTTATTCAAGTGTCTTCTCACAAGGATGGTTCTAACTGATACAGTGAGGACGAAAGATTTTTTTATTCATTTATTTGTTTATTTGTTTATCTGTCTGTTATTTATCTACTTATTTGTGTGCCTTGTGTAGGTTTCTTTATGTATATTATGTTTGCAACGGGTCACAGGCCTATACGCAATTAAAACATTTGTTCTTGTTCTTCTCTCCCCCCCCCTCTCTCTCTCCCTCTCTCCCCATCTCTCTCTTTCACCCCCCTCTCTCTACCCCCTCTCTCTCCCGCCTCTCTCTCCCTCCTCTCTCTCTCCCTCCTCTCTCTCACACCCCCTTCTCTCTCCCTCTCTCTACCCCCCCCTCTCTCTCTCCCCTCTCTCTCTCCCTCCTCTCTCTCACACCCCCTTCTCTCTCCCTCTCTCTCCCCTCTCTCTCCCCCCTCTCTCTCTCCCCCCTCTCTCTCCCTCCTCTCTCTCTCCCCTCTCCCTCTCCCTCCTCTCTCTCACGCCACTCTCTCTCCCCTCTCTCTCCCCTCTCTCTCCCCCCTCTCTCTCTCCCCCCTCTCTCTCCCTCCTCTCTCTCTCCCTCCTCTCTCTCACACCCCCTTCTCTCTCCCTCTCTACCCCCCTCTCTCTCTCCCCTCTCTCTCTCCCTCCTCTCTCTCTCACGCCCCTCTCTCTCCCTCTCTCTCCCCTCTCTCTCCCCCCTCTCTCTCTCCCCCCTCTCTCTCACCTCCCCTTCTCTCTCCCTCTCTCTACCCCCCCCTCTCTCTCCCCTCTCTCTCCCTCTCTCTCCCCCTCTCTCTCTACCCCCTCTCTCTCCCTCCTCTCTCTCTCCCTCCTCTCTCTCACCTCCCGTTCTCTCTCCCTCTCCCCCCCCTCTCTCTCTCCCCCCTCTCTCTCCCTCCTCTCTCTCACGCCACTCTCTCTCCCTCTCTCTCCCCCTCTCTCCCCCTCTCTCTCTCCCCCCTCTCCCCCTCTCTCTCTGAGGTCTTCCTCCTTCGTCCGTTCTGACGTTTACCACTTTTACACTGACGTGATATCAGACATACACACATGCATACATGTGTGTGATGATTATACGAAAAGAAGTTCGCGCGTGCGTGTGCGTGTGTATGTGTGTGAATGTGTGTATGTATGTACGTGTGTCTGCATGTGTGTGCTTGCGTGACAGAGAGAGAGAGAGAGAGAGGAAAAATAGCACGCGCACACGTACACGTGCGTGCGTGCGTGCGTGCGAGCGTGCGTGTGAGTGTGTTTGTTTGTTTGTGTGTGTGTGTGTGTGTGTGTTTGCGTGCGAGTACGCGCGTGTGTGTGTGTGTGTGTGTGTGTGTGTTTGCGTGTGTGTGTGTGTGTGTGTGTGTGTGTGTGTAGACCTGTTCATGTGTGAGTGTTTTCTTTGTGGCGAGAGAGAGAGAGAGAGAGAGAGAGAGAGAGAGAGAGAGAGAAAGGGGCCTGGTGGTCAAAGTACAACCACAACTCACCAGAATATACGAGGGACGTGCTGCTCGGACACTGTCCGTGCCCCCATCTGACGAAGGAGGAACCTGCAATCACCACAACAAATGATGGCCTTTCTACTGGGTTCCTAGATGTTAACCAGAGAATATTTCAATCCATACATTAATAAAATCAAAACGTTGCTTCTTTGTGTAAAACAGTTTTCTACTTAAATATTTCGAACTTATTCGTAAAAGATGGCTGCTTTTAATCATCCGGGATTCCTGGAAGAAAAAGCATTCCAAACATCAATCTGTTGGCTTTTGTTTAAAACACACAGCTTGAGAAAATTAAAGATTTCTTTTGTGTGTAGGCTGTTAACGATATGTTTTGTTTACAGGCTCTGACAATGTCTGAATTCAAGGAAGTTGTCGTCTTTTTATAAACCAGGACTCCCTCATTTCTGTTCACGTCTTCCACAGTACCCTTCTCACCGACATCACTGGCCTTCAGGGAGCCGATCTGCTCTTGAGTACTCTGCAGCTGGTTCTGGGTACTCTGCAGCTGGTTCTGGGTAGTCCGCAGCTGGTTCTGGGTAGTCCGCAGCTGGTTCTGGGTCTTCTCAAGGCCAGCTTGCGTGGAATTAAGTCTTTGCTCCTTATCTGGAATTATAACAAGAAAAAAAAACGAAGCAAATTCAAAACCCATTTCTCTCGGAAAGTGTTGCTCTGTTCAATGTGCATCTGGCAAAGTGTGGAGACAGATAGAGAAATAGATAGATGGATGAATGGATAGATGGACAGATACATTGAAAGATGTACTGGGACATAGACAGATATACAGATAACAACATTCCTTCACGGAAGATATTGTAAAAACCTTTTTTTTGACAATCTTATAAGAAGGATTTGGAGTCATGGCGACTTCAAGTGCAGACCATCATCCCCACCCACCCTTTTTAGTGTAGTTTCTGCAGTACCTACTCACCAACATCACTGGCCATCAGAGAGCCGACCTCTTCCTGGGTAGTCTGCAGCTGGTTTTGGGTAGTCTCAAGGCCAGCTTGTGTAGAGTTAAGCATCTCCTCTTTCACTGGAATCATAGCATGAAAAAAGCAAATTCAAAACCCCATTCTCTACCAGTGTGTTTTGCTATGTTTAATATGCATATAGATAGATCGATTTATACATACATACATGCAGACAGACATAGAAAGATGCGTGTAGTAGATGGAAAGGCAGACATACATACAGAAACTTTCTTTCATGTCAGGTATTGTTAAATAAAAAATAAAACAAAACTATTAAAAATAAAAAGAAGAAGAAAATTGAACGTCTCTGACATTGTCTTGTAAGATTTTTGAATCACGGCAACTTGGAGTCTAGTCAAGACCCTCACCCCCACCCACCCACCCACCCTTTTTGTTTTGTTGTGTTCACGTATTCTACAGTACCCACTCACCAACATCACTGGCCTTCAGGAAGCGGATCTCTTCCTGGGCTGTTTGTAGCTGTTGCTGGGTAGTCTGTAGCTTCTCCTCGGCAGTCTGTAGCTGGTTCTGGGTAGTCTGTAGCTGGTTCTGGGTAGTCTGCAGCTGGTTTTGGGTAGTCTCAAGGCCAGCTTGTGTAGAGTTAAGCATCTCCTCTTTCACTGGAATCATAGCATGAAAAAAGCAAATTCAAAACCCCATTCTCTACCAGTGTGTTTTGCTATGTTTAATATGCATATAGATAGATCGATTTATACATACATACATGCAGACAGACATAGAAAGATCCGTGTAGTAGATAGAAGGCAGACATACATACAGAGACTTTCTTTCATGTAAGGTATTGTTAAATAAAAATTTTTAAAAAACATAAAAAATAAAAAGAAGAAAATTGAACGTCTCTGACATTGTCTTGTAAGATTTTTGAATCATGGCAACTTGGAGTCTAGTCAAGACCCTCACCCCCACCCACCCACCCACCCTTTTTGTTTTGTTGGGTTCACGTATTCTACAGTACCCACTCACCAACATCACTGGCCTTCAGGAAGCGGATCTCTTCCTGGGCTGTTTGTAGCTGTTGCTGGGTAGTCTGCAGCTGGTTCTGGGTAGTCCGCAGCTGGTTCTGGGTCTTCTCAAGGCCAGCTTGCGTGGAATTAAGTCTTTGCTCCTTATCTGGAATTATAACAAGAAAAAAACGAAGCAAATTCAAAACCCATTTCTCTCGGAAAGAGTTGCTCTGTTCAATGTGCATCTGGCAGAGTGTGGAGATAGATAGAGAAATAGATAGATGGATGAATGGATAGATGGACAGATACATAGAAAGATGTACTGGGAAATAGACAGATATACAGATAACAACATTCCTTCACGGAAGATATTGTAAAAACCGTTTTTTGACAATCTTATAAGAAGGATTTGGAGTCATGGCGACTTCAAGTGCACACCCTTACCCCCACCCACCCTTTTTAGTTTAGTTTCTGCAGTACCTACTCACCAACATCACTGGCCATCAGAGAGCCGACCTCTTCCTGGGTAGTCTGCAGCTGGTTTTGGGTAGTCTCAAGGCCAGCTTGTGTAGAGTTAAGCATCTCCTCTTTCACTGGAATCATAGCATGAAAAAGCAAATTCAAAACCCCATTCTCTACCAGTGTGTTTTGCTATGTTTAATATGCATATAGATAGATCTTCTTCTTCTCCTCTTCTTCTGCGTTCACTCGTATGCACACGAGCGGGCTTTTACGTGTATGACCGTTTTTACCCCGCCATGTAGGCAGCCATACTCCGTTTTCGGGGGTGTGCATGCTGGGTATGTTCTTGTTTCCATAACCCACCGAACGCTTACATGGATTACAGGATCTTTAACGTGCATATTTGATCTTCTGCTTGCATATACACACGAAGGGGGTTCAGGCACTAGCAAGTCTGCACATATGTTGACCTAGGAGATCGTAAAAATCTCCACCCTTTACCCACCAGGCGCCGTCACCGTGATTCGAACCCGGGACCCTCAGATTGACACTCCAACGCTTTAACCACTCGGCTATTGCGCCCGTCATATAGATAGATCGATTTATACATATATTCATGCAGACAGACATAGAAGGATGCGTGTAGTAGATAGAAAGGCAGACATACATACAGAAACTTTCTTTCATGTCAGGTATTTAAAAAAAAAAAAAAACCCATAAAAATAAAAAGAGGAAGAAAATTGAACGTCTCTGACATTGTCTTGTAAGATTTTTGAATCATGGCAACTTGGAGTCTAGTCAAGACCCTCACCCCCACCCACCCACCCACCCTTTTTGTTTTGTTGGGTTCACGTATTCTACAGTACCCACTCACCAACATCACTGGCCTTCAGGAAGCGGATCTCTTCCTGGGCTGTTTGTAGCTGTTGCTGGGTAGTCTGTAGCTTCTCCTCGGCAGTCTGTAGCTGGTTCTGGGTAGTCTGTAGCTGGCTCTGGGTAGTCTGTAGCTGATGTTGTGTGCTCTTCAGTTCCGCTTGGAAGTCCGACATCTGCTGCCTCAGGTCATCCACAGCACTGCTCCTGTCCAGTGAGAGTTCTTACGTCACAACATGTCCCTGTGTTCTGTCCTGTCTTCATTCTTGGTTCGTGTAGTTCATACGAGCCCATCAAAAAATCACATGCACGAGCGGTAAGAC
Organism: Babylonia areolata; assembly: GCF_041734735.1. Lineage (NCBI taxonomy): Eukaryota > Metazoa > Mollusca > Gastropoda > Neogastropoda > Buccinidae > Babylonia > Babylonia areolata. Next base: position 4,372,343 of record NC_134889.1, read on the forward strand.
AGACACACAGGTACACAGACAAAGACACAGACACGGTACTCCATTCTCTGGAGCTGCGTATGCTGGGAATGATCGTTGTTTCCCACACTGATCAAAGCACCAATAAGAAATGCAGGATCTTCCAGGGAAGAAAGCCTGTCTCATCCTCTGCTTCTCGTATAAACACGAAACGTAATTATTTCCAGAATGAAGTCCCACGTCTGCTTCACTTGACCCTGCCAAGGTTCGAACCATGGACCCATGGACAGATCTGCTAGAAGACTAACGCAGTAACCACTCGGCTATCACTCCTATCTGTTCGTCTTCTGGGTGTGTGCAATGTGACTCCCGTGCACACCTGTGTCTACGAGTGGTCCTTTACGTGAATGGCTGATATGGACCTCACTGGGTAGGCAGCCACATTTCGCGTTCAGGGCGTTACAAAGTGGTGTGTTTATCTTTACATAGTTAGACATAATGATATATGTTGTAGGATCGTTAGTGTGTGTATTAGATATTCTGCGAGAAGATGGCTAGGGTACTATACAGCATGTGTGTCAAGCTGGATCAGTTAACTGGCCAAATACCACGGAGATGCCATCGCCAATCTGCGTATTGGTGGCACTATGTCCTAGGCCCTGGTTAATCTCTAAGAAGTAATGATTTAGTGTTTCCAGAGCGCCTACCCCCATCCCCATCCACCCCCCCCCCCCTGCCCCCCCCAAAAAAAAAACAAAAAAACAAACAAAACAACAACAACAACAAAAAAAACAAACCTTTTATGATATTCACATGTCTGCAGATACATTACAGCACAGCATCAGGCATTATCTATAACTCATAAATTGCGAACATCAAAGTGCATATTATGTATGTGTGTATGAACACTGAACACTGAAACGTTTAATGTCGCTAGCTGTATACCTCTAGTGGCATAGTAGGTACAAATCAGAACAAAAATGGTGCAAAACAGAAAAGAAAAAAACAGATTTGGAACAAAATAAACTAATAAGAGAAGCAACAATTTGTCACTTTCTGTCATTGCCTTTGTAATAAAAAATAAATAAATAAATAAATAAATACATTAAAAAAATAAATAAAGAGCCGATGTGACAGGAGGTTGCTGTTCTTTCTGTTTTTCATCTCCAAGTTTTGGACAGTACACAGTAAACCTCATATAATAATTATTGCAGCACATGTAACAAGAGAACACATCATATCAATACGAACACATCATATAATTACATTATCAAAATTGACTATCCAAATGTAACCCTTCTTTTTTTTCTTCTTTTTTATTTTATTTTATTTTTTACTATGCTCATAGAAATAGTTTTTATTTTGATTAATGAGTATTTGGACCCATAGTTGACTTTTTGCGTATGTTTACTGCCTCGGGTGTGTGTGTGTGTAAGAGTGCGTGCGTGTGTGTGTGTCTGTGTGTTTGGAAATGTTTGTTCTGGGCATGAAAAGATTATTTTGCAGTAATCCTCCATACTCCAGTACGGGTGAAAGGATAATTAAACTTGAAACTTGTGTGCGTGTGTGTGTGTGTGTGTGTGTGTGTGTGTGTGTGTGTGTGTGTGTGTGTGTGTGTGAGAGAATGAAAGAGAGAGAGAATGAAAGAGAGAGTGAGAGAGGGAGAGCTCACACTTATGCGCTCATGCAAAACAGAAGACCAATGTACTCACAGTTGTGTGCATTGTCTGACGCTGTCTCGCACTTTCCCTAATTCTTCCTCCACCTCGTTCGTCTTTGTCTCACAATCTTCCAGCTCATCCCTCAAATACCGTCGGTCTCTGGCCAGTTTCTCTCTCAGGCAGGCTACTTCTTCATCCAGGTATTCCTTCAGTCTGCGATCTCCTTCTTTCCTCTCTTCCTTCTCGTATGTCAGGCCCTCTTCAATCTGTTCCTTCAGGAGTTTGTCTCCCTCTTTGAGCTGTTCTCTGAGGTTGCTGTTCGCTCGTTCCATGATGAAAGTATCCCCATGCTTCACGTAGCATTGCAGCATCAGCTGTGCTCCCTCTCGGACTGTTTGACCACTGCAGTTGAGGGCAGAAGGATCAGGAGTCAGGTCCTCTTGTGGTGAACTGGTGACCACTGGCTCTGCTCTAATGCTGAGGAAGATGGCAAACACAACACAGGACACAACAGTCCACTCCATGGTCAGGTTTCTGAAGAAACGCTCAATGGGTAAAAAGCTGCGTGCTGTTGGTGTTACGACTCAAACCGTTTGGTTTCGATACTCCCGTTTGGAGCTTTTTATGGATATGTGGCATGACCCATGAACCATGCATACTTTGCATTCATTGGCAGGAACGATTGCGTCTAGCCAATGGCAGCCTTCATTATCACGGACAGCAGCCAGCTCATCACAAAGTTCAGTGCTCCGCCATGAGCTCATTACGTCTATGGAGGTCACCATACTGCGCAGTTGAAACTCCCATTTATCGATTGTTTTCCAAATGTGTCAGAGGTGACAGATGAGATTCCTGAAATAGTGAGCGAACGTGGGTCAATGTGAAGATGACTGGGTACCGTGCTTGGGCTGGCGTCAGCATGGCGGGTTGCTGAAGGATTCTGAGCACTCGTGATGTCACTGCTTGTCAGGCCAAGGCCACCAACAACCCTTGACATTATTAGTGTTCACGGTCAGGCCAGACTTCGTTCCACTTGAGAGACACTTGACCTGGATGTGTGTGATGTCACTCTGACCTCAGCCATCGCAGGAAAGCTGCTGGGCGAGCTCAGCCTCTGCTTCCGCCACCTCACACTCCTCCCCCCCACTCTCCCTCTTCTTCCTCTTTGGGGTCAATATGGCCACCGCGCATGGAGAGATTTGTGAGTGGAGTGTTGTTGCTGTGTGTGAGGCGTTGCAGGGACGTCACATGACTGGATCACACCACTGTCAGCCCCCCCCCCCCCCTCCACACACACACACTCACCCCAGGCCCCCCCCCCCTCCCCTGTTCTTGTCATGCTCTGTGCAGGACTGGGTCATGCAGTTCTCTACATGTGTGTGTGTGTGTGTGTGTGTGTGTGTGTGTGTTTATGTGTGTGTGTGTGTGTGTGTGTGTGTGTGTTAGTGTGTGTGTGTGTGTGTGTATGTGTGTGTGTGTGTTTATATGTGTGTGTGTGTGTGTGTGTGTGCTAGTGTGTGTGTGTGTGTGTGTGTGTGTGTGGTAGTATGTGTGTGTGTTAGTGTGTGTGTGTGTGTATGTGTTAGTGTTTGTGTGTGTGTGTGTTAGTGTGTGTTAGTGTGTGTGTGTGTGTGTGTGTGTGTGTGTTATTGTCTGTGTTTTGTGTGTCTGTCTCTGTGTGTGTGTTAGTGTGTGTGTGTGTGTGTGTGTGTGTGTGTGTGTGTGTGTGTGTGTGTGTGTGTGCATGGATCGGAGGTTGGTCATTCTCTGTCTGTGTGTCTTTCTGTCTGTCGCTCCTTTCTATATTGGTTTGAACTGTAGTTTTGTTTTGAAGACTTTGACATGTGGACACACACACACATGCATACATACATGCATGCATACATAAATGCTCAGACAGACAGACAGACGAACAGACGATCACCCTGACCGGATATATCCACAGTCCATCTTACAGAGGCCCTGCATGATGAATGTTATAAATGTAATATATCACATGGCCTTCGTGTGTCTGACGTGGCAGAATGGTCTGCAGTATTCACTGTGTGTGTGTGTGTGTGTTTATGTGTGTGTGTGTGTGTGTGTGTGTGTGTGTGTGTGTGTGTGTGTGTGTGTGTGTGTGTGTGTGACTGTCTCTGAGGGACAATACAGTCAGGCTGTGTGCGGTGCCCCACTTGTTTCGTTCAAGTGATCCGGGTTTGTTAATGCGTCTCTTTTCCCTCAATAATTTTCGCCATTGTTCTGGTAAATCTCTCTCTCTCTCTCTCTCTCTCTCTCTCTCTCTGTGTGTGTGTGTGTGTGTGTGTGTGTGTGTGTGTGTGTCTCTCTCTCTGTCTCTGTCTCTCTCTGTCTTTCTCTCTTTCTCTCTGAGGGAAAGAAATTTGGTCTGGATTCTAACGGCTCTCTGAGAGAGGTAAAAATAATAGGAATTTGGCCGGCCCTGTGTCAAAACTGATCAAGTAGGGGGTAATGTACGGAAGGGTACAAATGTAACTCGAACACCGGAAAACTCCCCTGTCAGCTCGGGCCGTGTCTGCCTCGTGCGGGCCACGTGAAACAGTTGAGCGTGAGGAAATAAGACCAGTTCAACACAAATATGATGGCAGGTCAGGCTGGTGTGTGTGTGCGATGTGTCAGGGAATGTTTCACACGATGACATGAGGGGGTGTGGGGGTCATGGTTGTTTTGCCAAAGACAATGTCAACACTTTTGTAAATAATGAAACCTCGTTTGGTGTGAATGTCACAGCATGTTCTGTGGAATCCTTTAGACGTTTTTTTTTCTTTTTGTCATGGAATATAAATGGTTTCCGTTCTAAGTTGATATTTCGTGACTTTGTAACATATATTTCATCCTTTGATTTTATATCTCTTATTGAAACTTTTGAAGACGGGCGCAGTAGCCGAGTGGTTAAAGCGTTGGACTGTCAATCTGAGGGTCCCGGGTTCGAATCACGGTGACGGCGCCTGGTGGGTAAAGGGTGGAGATTTTTACGATCTCCCAGGTCAACATATGCGCAGACCTGCTAGTGCCTGAACCCCCTTCGTGTGTATATGCAAGCAGAAGATCAAATACGCACGTTAAAGATCCTGTAATCCATGTCAGCGTTCGGTAGGTTATGGAAACAAGAAGATACCCAGCATGCACCCCCCCGAAAACGGAGTATGGCTGCCTACATGGCGGGGTAAAAACGGTCATACACGTAAAAACCCACTCGTGTGCATATGAGTGAACGCAGAAGAAGAAGAAGAAACTTTTGAAGAAATCTGTGAAACTGATTTGTTTGCTGGGTTTAAAATATATGGGAAGCCTGCTCTAAAGTTTACAAAGCAAGAGAGGAAGTCTGGTGGAATTTTCTGGTTAGTTAGAAATGAATTTTGTCTATTTATTCGTGAGTTAAATACCACATATGAAAATATATGTGCGTTCCTTACTGATAAACGATTATTTGGTTTCCTGAAAGATGTTCTTTACATATGTGTTTATGTGCCTCCAGAAGGATCTCCATTTTATCCATACTTTGATTATGATCAAGGAATAGCAATACTTGAAGCTTGTTTGACTGATTTACTGTTATTATTTGATGATGTTTATATAATGCTCTGTGGTGACTTAAATAGTCGAATCTCGAATATTTCTCCAATCCATGATATAGAGTGTTAGTTTAAAAGTTGTTCGGTTAACTCACTCAGTACGGCCAGTCCTCTCTTCTCCTCTACACAGACCCCTCGGATGTCCAGTGGGTGTCTGAATGACCCAACCTTTAGCTTCCGTCGTCATAATTGTGGTATTCTTTGTCAACATTCACCTCTTCAGTATAACAGCCTTCCGTTTGCAATATTTTGATGATGGTAATTGGGGTGAAACGCTGTTAACGTCGTCTCTTTCGCCGTTCGTATGGAGAGAGTTA
>NC_134889.1:4387871-4397871 GCF_041734735.1 Babylonia areolata
GACTCGGCAACAGTTCTTGACCTACTTAAAGGACTAACGGCAACAGGTCTTGACCTACTTAGTGGACTATCGGCAACATGTCTTGACCTACTTAGTGGACTAACGGCAACAGGTCTTGACCTACTTAGTGGACTATCGGCAACCGCAACAGGTCTTGACCTACTTTGTGGACTCGGCAACAGTTCTTGACCTACTTAAAGGACTAACGGCAACAGGTCTTGACCTACTTAGTGGACTATCGGCAACAGGTCTTGACTATCGGCAACAGGTCTTGACTATCGGCAACAGGTCTTGACCTACTTAATGGACTAACGGCAACAGGTCTTGACCTACTTAGTGGACTATCGGCAACAGGTCTTGACCTACTTAGTGGACTATCGGCAACAGAAATGGTAGTTCGTGTGGTGGCACCAGTTGCTTTAGTAGTCATTTTTTGCTGAGATGAGTTCCCAGCAGTAACATGTGAAGACTATAAGACCCTTAACTCTCTCCATACGAACGGCGAAAGAGACGACGTTAACAGCGTTTCACCCCAGTTACCATCATCAAAATATTGCAAGCGAAAGGCTCTTATACTGAAGAGGTGAATGTTGACAAAGAATACCACAATTCTGATGACGGAAGCTAAAGGTTGGGTCATTCAGACACCCACTGGACATCCAAGGGATCTGTGTAGAGGAGAAGAGAGGACTGGCCGTACTGAGTGAGTTAAAATTTGTATTTTGATAGCGGTTGTCGAATTGAGACGAAAACAAACTGTGAAGCTTTTTTGCATGGTTCATTGTGTCGTAATTTAGTTGGACATAGGTCTAATTGTATGTCAAGGATCCACGCTCAGTTAGCCAGTATTATGTTTTTCACCCTTTTTCCTTTGGAAAAAAAAAAAACAAAAAAAAAAAAACAAACAGGAAAAAAAAACACCCAACAAAAACAACAACAAACAAACAACAGCCGTGAATTCTAAGGCATCATCCAGTTGATTCTGAAATCCAAAAGTAAATGAAGCTTTTTCTTTTCTTTCTTTTCTCGCCGTTTAATGCCATACAAATCATTTGCATATTTATCTTAATCATTGAGGCGACGAAGAAGGTGAGCTAATATCGTTGTTTTTTTGTTTTTTTTATCGAGAAGTTTAACGTTGGTTATTTTCTGCCTTTTTTTTTTTTTAATTTTCATTTTTCTTGTCATTTTTATCTATTTTGTTACAGCCCAAGCAGAAGAAGGTGAAGAAACAATTTCAGGTAAATGAAGTCCGTCAGTTCCATTCGTCTGTCTGCATTTGTTGTGGTGTGGCGTGGTGTGTGGTGTGGCGTGGTGGGTGGTGTGGTGTGTGGTGTGGAGGGTGTGGTGTGGAGTGGTGTGGTGTATGGTGTGGCGTGGTGTGTGGTGTGGTGTATGGTGTGGTGTGGTGTGGTGTATGGTGTGGCGTGGTGTGTGGTGTGGAGTGGCGTGGTGTGTGGTGTGGTATGGTGTGGTGTGTGTTGCCTGGCGAAGTGTGGAGTGGTGTGGTGTAGAGTTGTGTGGTGTGGTGTGGTATGGTGTGGCGTGTGTTGTCTGGCGTGGTGTGTGGAGTGGTGTGGTATGGCGTGGTGTGTGGTGTGATATGGTGTGGCGTGTGTTGTCCGGCGTGGTGTGTGGAGTGGTGTGGTATGGCGTGGTGTGTGGTGTGGTATGGTGTGGCGTGTGTTGTCCGGCGTGGTGTGGAGTGGTGTGGTATGGCGTGGTGTGTGGTGTGGTATGGCGTGGTGTGGAGTGGTGTGGTGTGGTGTGGTGTGGTATGGTGTGGCGTGTGTTGTCTGGCGTGGTGTGGAGTGGTGTGGCATCTCTTCCTAGGAATTGTATACAACTGTTTCTCGTTTTGGTATGCATATGTTTGTTTTCTCCACCATCACAGAAAATATTGTACGATACTGTGCTGTATTGTACTGTATTGTACTGTCCTGCCCTGTCCTGTACTGTACTGTTCTGTACTGTACAATGTTGTACTGTACTGTGAGTTACTGCTCTGCTCACTTGCGTTAAAACTAGACTATTGTACTGGATTGGGCTGCACAGACCTACACTGTACTGTACAGCACTGTACTGTACTGTACTGTACTGTATACTTTACTGTACTGTACTATGTACAAAGGACGTTTTGCGCTTTCAAGTGGATGGGTTTTTAACTCACTTAGTACGGCCAGTCCTCTCTTCTCCTCTACACAGACCCCTCGGATGTCCAGTGGGTGTCTGAATGACCCAACCTTTAGCTTCCGTAGTCAGAATTGTGGTATTCTTTGTCAACATTCACCTCTTCAGTATAAGAGCCTTCCGCTTGCAATATTTTGATGATGGTAATTGGGGTGAAACGCTATTAACGTCGTCTCTTTCGCCGTTCGTATGGAGAGAGTTAAAACATGGCTGTCTCACTGGAGAGCATGAGAACAGGGAACAGCATGGAGTATATCACACACACACACACACACACAAAGAAGATGAAAAAAAACAACCATACAGACTCCAAAGGTATTGTGTGCTTTTCTGTCCTGTTTCCATACATCACTGAGCGTTGCTCTGTGCTGTGCTGTGCTGTGCTGTGCTGTGCTGTGCCGTGATGTGATGTGCTGTCCTGTGCTGTGCTGTGCTGTGTTGTGCTGTGCTGTGCCGTGATGTGAAGTGCTGTGCTGTGCTGTGAAGTGCCGTGCTGTGATGTGAAGTGCTGTGTTGTGATGTGAAGTGCTGTGAAGTGCTGTGCCGTGATGTGAAGTGCTGTGCTGTGCTGTGAAGTGCCGTGCTGTGATGTGAAGTGCTGTGTTGTGATGTGAAGTGCTGTGCTGTGAAGTGCTGTGCTGTGCCGTGATGTGAAGTGCTGTGCCGTGATGTGAAGTGCTGTGCTGTGCTGTGCTGTGCCGTGATGTGAAGTGCTGTGATGTGAAGTGCTGTGCTGTGCCGTGCCGTGCCGTGCCGTGCTGTGCTGTGCTGTGATGTGCCGTGATGTGCTGTGCTGTGTGATGTGCTGTACTGTGCTGTGATGTACTGTCCTGTCCTGTCCTGTCCAGTGCTGTGTTGTGCTGTCCAGTGTTGTGTTGTTCTATCTTGAGTTGTGCTGTCATGTCCTGTGTTGTGCTTCTCTGGGTTGAGTTGTGCTGTGCTGTGCTGTGTTGTGTTGTGTTGCCCTGTGCTGTGCTTTCTGTCCTGTGTTGTGCTGTGCTGTTCTGCGTTCTGCTGTGCTGTCCTGTGTTGTGCTGTGCTGTCCTGTGTTGCGCTGTGCTGTGCTGTGCTGTTCTGCGTTCTGCTGTGCTGTCCTGTGTTGCGCTGTTCCGTCCTGTCCTGTGCTGTGCTGTGCTGTCCTGTGTTGTGCTGTGCTGTGCTGTGCTGTTCTGCGTTCTGCTGTGCTGTCCTGTGTTGCGCTGTGCTGTGCTGTGCTGTTCTGCGTTCTGCTGTGCTGTCCTGTGTTGCGCTGTGCTGTGCTGTGCTGTTCTGCGTTCTGCTGTGCTGTCCTGTGTTGTGCTGTTCCATCCTGTCCTGTGTTGTGCTGTGCTGTGTTGTGCTGTGCTGTTCTGTGCTGTGCTGTCCTGTGTTGTGCTTCGTGCTGTCCGGTTAGCCATTGTGCTGTCTTGTGCTGTGCTGTGCTGTGCTGTGCTGTGCTGTTGTAGTTGCACTGTAGTATACCATTCAGTACTTGTACTACATTCGCGTGCTTTAAAAAAAAAGAAGTATATATACATCATGAAAATAAATAGATAAAAAGCCACATACAACAAAGAAAGACAAATGAAAGAGAGAGAGAGAGGAGAAGAAGAAAATAACAACCGCAACAACGACGATGATGATGACAGAGATGACGAGGCGGAAGAAAGTAATTGATTGCTACAGTTAGCGTTGGTAGCTGCAAATTTTGTTTCTTCGTTGTTGCCGTTATTTAACTCTCTCCATACGAACGTCGAAAGAGACGACGTTAACAGCGTTTCAGCCCTATTACCACCATCAAAATATTGCAAGCGGAAGGCTCTTATACTGAAGAGGTGAATGTTGACAAAGAATACCGCAATTCTGACGACGGAAGCTAAAGGTTGCGTCATTCAGACACCCACTGGACATCCAAGGGGTCTGTGTAGAGGACTGAGAAGAGAGGACTGGCCGTACTGAGTGAGTTAATGGTTAAAAAAGGTTATCAATTTGACCTATCAATATCTTTTATTGCTGTATTGATAATGTTGGTGGCTGGATCAACGAATGGGAGTGTCTTTGGTGTTTATCAATCATTAATTAAAATCATTTGCTTATGAACATTGTCTGTTGATGTATTGATTTGATTTGATGATGTTGTTGGCCAGATGAAAGAAACTGGCTATAGCTTGTTCATTTTGAATCAATAAAAAAAAAAGGTAATTTATTCTTTGGGTTGACATTATCTATCGCTGTGTTGGTTATGTTTCTGGTCTGATCATGGAAAAGGAGTTTCTTTGTTGCTTTTTAATCATTAAAATGGGGAACTTATTTTAATGATTAATATCATCTGGCGATTTGTTGATGATGTTGCTGACTACATTGTTTCTTTGATAGTTCTTTATTTATTTTTGACTCACTTGTGTAAACAAAGTGAGTCTATGTTTTAACCTGGTGTTCGGTTGTCTGTGTGTGTGTGTGTGTGTGTGTGGTAAACTTTAACATTGACGTTCGTATGGAGAGAGTTAAATAACGGCAACAACGAAGAAACAAAATGATGATGATGATGTTGACGACCAGATTAAAAACAAACAAACGCGAGTCTCTTTGTTAGGTGTGTTTTTGTTGTTGTTGTTGTTTTTTGTTTTTTTGTTATTGTTGTTGTTGTTGTTTTTATCAACAAAATGGGTAATTTATTTCATCTGATAACATCGTTTAGTGATGTGTTGATGATATTGCTGGCGAGATAAAAGAACGGCAGTTTATTCGGTAGTTGTTTTTTTGGTGTGTTTTTTTTTTGGGGGGGGGGGGGAGGGGGGGGCCTGGGGGGTTGTTGTTGTTGTTGTTTTAATCAATAAAATGGGTAAACTATTTTATTGACAAATAGCATTTAGTGATGTGTCGATCATGTTGGCGGCCAGCTCAAAGAAAGGGAGTTTCTTTTTTTTCTTTCTTTTTTTTTTTTTGGGGGGGGGGGAGGGGTTGACGGTGGTGGTGGTGGTGTTTTTTTGTGTTTTTGTTTGTGTTTGTTGTTTTTATCAGTAAAATGAGTAATTCATTTTATGGATTGATATCATTTTAGTAATGCCTTGATGATGTTGGCTGTCAGCTCAAAGAACGGGAGTTCATGGACACCATCAAGACACTGGTGATCCAACAGATGCAGCAGATGTCTGACATCGCCGCCATCCAAGATCAGGTCAGTCCCCGTTTGCCTTGTGTGGACTCTTCCAGGACTCTTTCGTAGGCTCGTGCGTATCTGACCGGACTCGTGACACCATCAGCGGCTCTTCCGAGGCTCTTTCTTTGGTTCTTGAAGCCTCTCGTAGGCTCATGCGTATCTGAACGGAGTCTGATGATGGAGTCTCCCGTTAGGGTCCGACGGATGAGTAGGCAGACAGGCTTATTTGTCGGTGTGTGTCCTCATATGGGAGAAGAGGCCGATTCTGGATGCGCAGCACTTCCCACAGGTGTTGCAAGGTAAAACGTCTCCAGAAGTTGAGCCCTGTTTCCTTCGCTCACGCTTCTCCTTAATGGCCAGCGTTCTCTTGTTTTCAAACGTCTTTATGTCACTAGAGCACAGCATCCTCCAGCGAGAGCGGTCAAGGGCATCAGTTTCCCAGGAAGCGATGTCTATGTCACAGGCTTTGGGGTTTGTCTTCAAGGTGTCCTTGAAGCGCTTGCAGGGTCTTCCAAGTTCACGGTGGCCTTCCTTCAGCTGGCCATACAAAAGGATCTTCGGGATCCTGCTGTCTGTCATGTGGACAATGTGTCCTGTCCAGTGTAGTCATGACACCATCAACAGCATTCAAGAAAGCATCACTGACATTAAGCAATTGGTTGACAGCAAATAAACTAAGAATTTTTTTTTCTTTTTTCTAAATGATGACAAGACTGAAGTCCTCCTGATTCACTCACAGAACAAGCCATTATTCCTGACTCTGTTCCCTCCTCTATTTGTATTTGTATTTCTTTTTATCACAGCAGATTTCTCTGTGTGAAATTCGGGCTGCTCTCCCCAGGGAGAGCGCGTCGCTACACTACAGCGCCACCCATTTTTTGGTATTTTTTCCTGCGTGCAGTTTTTTATTTGTTTTTCCTATCGAAGTGGATTCTTCTACAGAATTTTGCCAGGAACAACCCTTTTGTTGCCGTGGGTTCTTTTACGTGCGCTAAGTGCATGCTGCACACGGGACCTCGGTTTATCGTCTCATCCGAGTGACTAGCGCCCAGACCACCACTCAAGGTCTAGTGGAGGGGGAGAAAATATCGGCGGCTGGGCCGTGATTCGAACCAGCGCGCTCAGATTCTCTCGCTTCCTAGGAGGACGCGTTACCTCTAGGCCATCACTCCACATCTATCTCTGTGGGCAACACTAGCATACAGTTCTCTGCTGCAAGAATACCTAGGGGTAACTCTCTCTGTCACTTTGTCATTGGAAAAAACAAACAAACAAAAAAACCATTTTCTCCAACATCTGTCTCTCTGCTTGTCATGAAGCCAGGAAAATCATTTCTCCAACATCTGTCGCTCTGCTTGTCATGAAGCCAGGAAAATCATTTCTCCAACATCTGTCGCTCTGCTTGTCATGAAGCCAGGAAAACCATTTCTCCAACATCTGTCGCTCTGCTTGTCATGAAGCCAGGAAAACCATTTCTCCAACATCTGTCGCTCTGCTTGTCATGAAGCCAGGAAAATCATTTCTCCAACATCTGTCGCTCTGCTTGTCATGAAGCCAGGAAAATCATTTCTCCATCTGTCTCTCTGCTTGTCATGAAGCCAGGAAAACCATTTCTCCAACATCTGTCGCTCTGCTTGTCATGAAGCCAGGAAAATCATTTCTCCAGCATCTGTCGCTCTGCTTGTCATGAAGCCAGGAAAATCATTTCTCCAACATCTGTCGCTATGCTTGTCATGAAGCCAGGAAAACCATTTCTCCAACATCTGTCGCTCTGCTTGTCATGAAGCCAGGAAAACCATTTCTCCAACATCTGTCGCTCTGCTTGTCATGAAGCCAGGAAAATCAGCAGCATTCGTCATCTCCTCGCTTCTGATGCAGTTTCAGTTTCAGTATCAGTTTCAGTAGCTCAAGGAAGCGTCACTGCGTTCGGACAATTCCATATACGCTACGCCACATCTGCCAAGCAGATGCCTGACCAGCAGCGTAACCCAACGCGCTTAGTCAGGCCTTGAGAAAAAAAAAAGAAAAAGTAGTAGTAGTAGTAATAATAATAATAATAAAATAAATAAATAAATAAAAAAGACAACAATTATGATAAATAAGCAAATAAATGTAAAACATGGAGACAGATTTACACAAACCTGCATATATGCATAACAGATATGCACCAAACATGGAAAAAAAAAAAAAAAAAAAAAAAAAAAAAAAACAGCGCCCAGTAGGGGACTCGAACCCCAGACCCCCAGATTAAAAGTCTGATGCTCTACCGACTGAGCTAACCGGGCTGCTCTCTGATGCTGATCCAACCAAAACTCTCGTCTAGGAAGCTACTCATAGGCTCTCATGAGCTCTCGTAGGCTCTTGTTGGTACTTGTGGGGTCTTGTGGCCTCTTATAGGCTCTCGTAGGCTCTTATAGCCTATTGTAGCCCATCGTAAGTTAATGTAGGCTCTCTTAAGCTCTTGTAGGTCCTTCTTGTAGGCGCTCGTGGGATCTTGTAAGCTCCCGTAGGCTGTCATAAGAATTGCATATATATATATATATATATATATATATATATATATATATATATATATATATATATGTATATATATATGTGTGTGTGTGTGTGTGTGTGTGTGTGTGTGTGTGTGTGTGTGTGTGTGTGTGTATTGTTTGCTCACTTCGTTGGACCAGCATGCATGTTTCGATGGATGATATTTGGTTTTTTTGTGGGTTTTTTTTTTTTAAACTCGAACTGTTGTATTGTAAAGCAGTTAGAGCAAAATTAGGCGCTATAGAAATAAAATAATGATTATGATGATTATCATTATCATTATTCTCCCCCTCTCATCATCATCATCATCGTCGTCGTCGTCATCATCCTCTTCTTCTTCTTCTTCTTCTTCATGTTATTATTATTATATTTGTTATTGTTATCATCATCATCTTCTTCTTATCATTATTTTTCTATCATATTTTTTCATTATCATCATCATGATCACCATCATTATCATCATCACCATCATCACCACCACAATCATCATCATCACCACCACCATCATCATCATCATCATCATCATCATCACCATCATCAACACCATCACCACCACCATCACCACCACCACCACCACCATTACCACCACCATCATCATCACCACCACCATCATCATCATCACCACCACCATCATCACCACCACCATCACCACCATCATCACCACCACCAGTACCACCACCACCATTACCATCACCACCATCACCACCACCATCATCACCACCACCACAACCACCATCACCACCACCACAACCATCACCACCATCACCACCACCATTACCACCACCATCATTATCATCATCATCATCATCATCATCATCATCAACACCACCACCACCACCATCATCACCACAACCACCATCACCACCACCACCATCATCACCACCATCACCACCACCATCATCACCACCACCACAACCATCACCACCACCACCACCACCACCATCACCACCACCACCACAACCATCACCACCATCACCACCACCATCATCACCACCACCACAACCACCATCACCACCACCACCACAACCACCATCACCACCACCATCATCACCACCACCACAACCATCACCACCACCACCACCACCACCCTGATGCTCTACTGACTGACGCCAACGCCCCCCAGGTGGTGAAGATCATCCAGTCTCACGACGACCGCACCAAGTGGCACCAGGATAGCCAGGGGACCAGGCGCTTCCTGAGCCGACACTTCTTCGTCATGTACAAGGAGACCCGGGCCTTCCTCTGCCTCTGCCTCTTCCTGCTCTTCCAGCTGCTCCTCCAGCTGCTCTTCCACGGCCACTTCCGCCAGCTGGGCCCTTACCTTCCGGAGCAGCTGCAGTCCCTCTTGCTCAAGTGATCGTGGGTGTCTTCTGCGGGGGGGGTGGGGGGGTGGGGGGGAGGGTGATGGGGGTGGTCTGGGGTAGAGTGTGGTGTGTTCCGGGGGTGGGTGGGGGGGGGGCGGGGTGGGAGTTGGAGTGGTGGAGGTGGAGGGGGTAGTAGGTAAGGAGGTGCAGAGAGGAAGGAAGAAAGAAACAAGGAAAGGAATGTGAAAATTAAAAAAAAAAAAAAAAGAAAGAAAGAAATCACCGCGCCCTCGAAGGACATGCACGATGATGATGATGATGAAAAAAAGACAACACACACACACACACGCGCGCGCGCCCGCACACACACACACACACACACACACACACAACCGCAAGTACGCACACACATACACACACGCACTCTCTCTCTCTCTCTCTCTCTCTCTCTCTCTCTCTCAGATATTTTGGAAGATGTAAAGGAGAGAGAGAAAGAGAGAGACAAACACAAATATATAACTGTATATCAACAGTATAACACTACGATGAAAAAAACCCCAGATGACTATAGTCGCGCTGTTGCTACATTTTGTTATCTTCCACGTTTAAAAAAAAAAAACAAAAAAAATCCAGCTAATACTGCAACCACTACCACCACCAGCAGAATTACTTATACAACTGATACTCTCGCAATCATAAGTGAACCCCCCAAAAGTAAATAAATAAATTAAAATAAAAATGCTTCGCATGAAAAAAAAAAACCAACAACAAAGCAAAACAAGCAAACAAAATACGCCCCCCCCCCCAACCCCCGACCCATTCGAAGCAACAA
>NC_134889.1:4402871-4412871 GCF_041734735.1 Babylonia areolata
ATGGGTCCGATTTTTTCTTTCACTTTGCGTATCCCCCTTGCTAGGTGCATGGAATGCCCCAAAAAGCATCCCTTTTTAGACACCTTTCTAATCTCGACAAGTTCGTTTTAAAACCGTCTACTATAGTCGACAAACTTATATATATAATTAACATTTTCACCCGTTTTGGACTTTCTCACGTATGGTTTGTACTGCAGACGGGTAAAAATGTTAATTATAATATAAGAATGTCGAACCAGAAATGGTGCACAACTTCGTCACAAGCCGGTATACCCATTAAAAATTTTGGGTAGATTTGATTTCTGACTTCGACACCGAAGAGTGCACGGGTAAAAATGTTAATATTGCCGTGATGAGGCATTCACAAATCTTTCTCAGAATAAATATTTAACAGTCTCCTCCTCCAACTTTCCATCACATGTTATCGTGTATTGTCCATTGAATATAAGATTGAACGGGCAGGTCAACAACCTGAAACAAAATGGCGTCGTTCGCGTTCGCGAAGAATATGAGCACGCGCTTTGAACGTGTATAAATATGTGTACGCAATTGATTTTTGCCCATGACTTTCAGGGCTCAGCCAATAGATCTGTAAGTCCACCCGTCGTATTGATTTTAGTATTTTCCGAAAAAGACCACTTGGGCGAATGAACATAGTGAAAGCCCTGTACACTGAGAGTAAAACACACCAGCTTTTTATGTATTGAGTATAATTTCAAAATGTAATGTTTAAGATGAGAAAGATCAGTTTAAAGCAAATTAAGTCCCCTAGCATTAATTACAGAGTAATTTCCCTTTTTTACTATCTGCACCAAAACGTTTGCAAAATAAAAAATAAAAAATTCCATGCTTAGCAAAAGAAGTTCCTGTTTGAACAAAAAATGATAATAATGACTGCTCTTGTTGTTGGGTCAGAATATCAGATCAAAGTGCCAAGTTTAGAGAATACAAAAAATATAAATATAACAGTAAATTCAGTTTGCATATAATTAGGCTTCTTTTCTTATTTTTTTGTGCCCATCCCAGAGGTGCAATATTGTTTTTAACAAGATGACTGGAAAGAACTGATTTTTTCCTATTTTTATACCTAATTTGGTGTCAACTGACAAAGTATTTGCATAAAAAATGTCAATGTTAAAGTTTACCACAGACACACACACACACAGAGACAACCGAACACCAGGGTTAAAACATAGACTCACTTTGTTTACACAAGTGAGTCAAGAAAAAGTCAATGGGGTGCCTAACTAAACTCTGAACTATTTCAAAGGCAAGTTCATCATCATATAATACGCATATGGAAGCAGATGGAACTGTAGATTTTGTAAATGAAAGAGGTGAATATGTTTTCTAACTGTTGACAGTCTTCTCTTCTTCTTCTTCTTCTTCTGCGTTCACTCGTATGCACACGAGTGGGCTTTTACGTGTATGACCGTTTTAACCCCGCCATGTAGGCAGCCATACTCCGTTTTCGGGGGTGTGCATGCTGGGTATGTTCTTGTTTCCATAACCCACCGAACGCTGACATGGATTACAGGATCTTTAACGTGCGTATTTGATCTTCTGCTTGCATATACACATGAAGGGGGTTCAGGCACTAAGCAGGTCTGCACATATGTTGACCTGGGAGATCGTAAAAATCTCCACCCTTTACCCACCAGGCGCCGTCACCGTGATTCGAACCCGGGACCCTCAGATTGACAGTAGTCTCTCTTTCTCTCTCCCTTTTACTCTCCCTCTCTCTGAATCCTTTTCTTTCTCCTTCTTCTCAGTATGTGTGGTTGTCTTCCCCTTCGTTTTGTCTGTTTAGAAATCAAAAGAACAATTGATACATGCACACTACCAACTTTGATATGTGTAATGATGACATAAGCTTCATTATAGGTGTAGAGTATGTGCTCCTGTTTCCTTTAACACGCTACAAGGGTCCTGCTAAAACAATTTGGTATTAGCATTTTGTATTTGTATTTCTTTTTCTCGCAACAGCTTTCTCTGTGTGAAATTCGGGCTGCTCTCCCCAGGGACAGCACGTCGCTACACTACAGCGCCACCCTTTTTTCTCTCTTTTTTTTTTTTTGTATTTTTTCCTGCGTGCAGTTTTATTTGTTTTTTCCTATCGAAGTGGATTTTTCTCCAGTATTTTGCCGGGAACAACCCTTTTGTTGCCGTGGGTTCTTTTACGTGCGCTAAGTACATGCTGCACACGGGACCTCGGTTTATTGTCTCATCCGAATGACTAGCGTCCAGACCACCACTCAAGGTCTAGTGAATGGGGAGAAAATATCGGCGGCTGAGCCGTGATTCGAACCCGCGCGCTCAGATTCTCTCGCTTCCTTGGCGGACGCGTTACCTCTAGGCCATCAGTCTAGGTCATCAGTCCTCACGAAAGCTATGCTGGTATGATCAGGCCACGTAACACGGTACAACAGTGTTGCTAAAACAATCCTCAAGAAAGCTACGCTGGTATGATCAGACAACGTAACACTATACAACGGTGTCGCTAAAACAATCCTCAAGAAAGCTACGCTGGTATGATCAGGCCACGTAACACTATACAACGGTGTCGCTAAAACAATCCTCAAGAAAGCTACGCTGGTATGATCAGGCCACGAAACACTATACAACGGTGTTGCTAAAACAATCCTCAAGAAAGCTACGCTGGTATGATCAGGCCACGAAACACTATACAACGGTGTTGTTAAAACAATCCTCAAGAAAGCTACGCTGGTATGATCAGGCCACGTAACACGGTACAACGGTGTTGCTAACAATCCTCAAGAAAGCTACGCTGGTATGATCAGGCCACGTAACACGGTACAACGGTGTTGCTAAAACAATCCTCAAGAAAGCTACGCTGGTATGATCAGTGTGTGTGTGCGTGTGTGTGTGTGTGCGCGCGCGCGCGCGAATGCATTTGTTCAGGGATCACAATGAAAACAGGGAAACATTTTCGTCTGATATGTACATTTTTTTTTTTTTTTAATGCGAAGTGACTAACGTCTTTGTATTTCTCACAATACTCATAGACAGTTTACCTATCAGCAAGATATGGTTAATGATTGTTAACTTTTCTTGAGGCAACAGATCATTTTGAATTCCAAATACAGCATCTGTGACACTGAGTTTCATAGCAACACCAAATTTACAATGAAGAAAAGGTTCAATATGTTGCCAAAATATCTTTACTGGAGGAGAGAAAAAGAAGAAATGTTTAAGTAAGTCAATTTCAACAGTACAATGATCACATTGGTTGGTAATCTGTTATTTTCATTCTCTGAAGAATTACGTTTGTAGGATAAATGTTGTGCTTGAATTCTTGAAAACCAGTCACGGGGAAACAAAAGACAGTGTCATGTTAGAAGATCAATATTATTCAGTTTGTGTTAACTCACTCAGTACGGCCAGTCCTCTCTTCTCCTCTACACAGACCCCTCGGATGTCCACTGGGTGTCTGAATGACCCAACCTTTAGCTTCCGTCGTCAGAATTGTGGTATTCTTTGTCAACATTCACCTCTTCAGTGTAAGAGCCCTCCGCTTGCAATATTTTGATGGTGGTAATTGGGGTGAAACGCTGTTAACGTCGTCTCTTTCGCCGTTCGTATGGAGAGAGTTAAAACGACTAGAAACACACTTTGGTTGAGAAAGAAAGAAAGAATGAATGAACGAATGAATGAATGAACGAGTGAGGGTGGCCGTGGACGGCTATAGTGGATGTGGGACCTATTCTGGGAGAAGCACCAAATATGAAACAATCAAAATCTGTTCTAACTTAATAAGTCATGCAAATAAACAGATAGCTAGGCTGATGCGGTTTGTGTGTGTGTGTGTGTGTGTGTGTGTGTGTTTAACTGAATTTAAATCAACGGATAGTGCTCTTATAATGTTCATGTAGAATCTTATATGTCTCAGTCATATCACCCCTTAACTCTTTCGATGCGAACGGCGAAAGAGACGACGTGAACAGCGTTTCACCCCAATTACCATCATCAAAATATTGCAAGCGGAAGGCTCTTATACTGAAGACATGAATGTTGACAAAGAATACCACAATTCTGACGACGGAAGCTAAAGGTTGAGTCATTCAGCCACCCACTGGACATCCGAGGGGTCTGTGTAGAGGAGAAGAGAGGACTGGCCGTACTGAGTGAGTTAACCTGCGATATTCCAGGCTTGGGCGGTGTTTCACAAAAGGCAGTGATTCATATTTGGGGCTTCTCTCCAACAAAAGAAAAGAAACAACTACAAAAGCATAGCAGGAAGAGAGAGAGAGAGAGAGAATAATGAATGAATGAATGGTTCATTCATTTATAGGCCATTGCCCCTTATGAAAGGGTGTCCCAAATTCGTCATAGACATCGCATCGTGCATTGTAAAATGACTTTCGTTCAGATAACATAAATATATCATACCTTCTTTCTAAGTAATATACCCTCACCTTAGTAATACATAATACACGTCATGAAATATATTGTACTCAATTGACATTTATACACCTAAATGATATATGATATACGCTAAATAATAACTCTTACATGCGTGGCTAATAAAGCTCAGTTAAGTTATACACAGTGTCCGTATGTAAGTCGTTTTTGGATACACTAAGACATAAGAACAGATCGGAGCTTAAACGATTTATACAGAAAAAATTGATAGGTTTCTCATAGTTTGTTCATGTGCTGATGCCATAAGGAACGACAGTCTAAACTGACTTGGGAACTTAAAATATCTCAATGGTATGTACTGAACAAGACATGATGGAGACTCTTCAGTAGTCCCCCCCTCAAAGAGCGAAGGAGAAAGGCAAGACTGGCTAACTTTTATAAGTTCCACAGCGGCAGTCTTATCATCAACACATGCCACAAGCCCTCTCAAAATCCTTCAGCATCCACGGGGACCCGAGGATCGCACCCAGCAGCGTACCACCTCTCCAACTGCAGGACACTGTACAGACAAAAATCTTTCCTTCCCCGAGCCATAACAAACTGGAACAGCCTTCCTGCTGAGATTGCCCTCAGCCCAACCCTGGAAGGCTTCAAATCCCGAATCTGATCACCTCCCCCCCCCCCATCCCCATACCTCCTCCCCCCCTCCATCCCCTGGCCCAGCAACCTCTGCGTCAGGAAACCTCAAAAACACGCAAACCCACCTTATAGTCTACATAATCTTCACAAGGATGAAGGCGGTAGTCAAGGGAAAGAAGAGGAAGAAGAAGAACTCTTAAATTATACAAGACAGGACAGGACAGAACAAAATGTACCTCATTTTCTTTCTCCATCTGGCAAAGTGGACATAATAAGTCAGCGAGAGAGAGAGAGAGAGAGAGAGGACAAGTTTGATGAAAAAAAAAAGAAGAAGAAGAAAGCCAAAAATTTCGAACACAGCAAACATCAACAACACAGCCCAACATGACGACAACAAACGAAATTTCGTCATCACTCAGTTCCCATGTATACGTCATTAGTTCTTTCTGGTCTGTGAGTGAGGGCGAACTCTTTCACTGCCAGCAGCATCAGCAATAGCAGTAGCAGGTTCCAAAAAGAGTGACAGGAGGGAAAGGTGGGTGGGCCCTTGCCGTCAGCCACAACGCAACAGACGACAATGAGTGGAAGATACAGTTGTCCTGCTGCTTCTTCTTCCAGTTTTACACATCGTTCTTCCTCCTCCTCCCCTGCACTCTCTCTCAGGGTGAGCCTACGTCTTCACGACAGTAGCAGACAACCAATTAGTTAACAGCAGCAGTTATACTTGTAGAGTAGTAACAGTAGTAGTAGTAGCAGTTGTTGTTCTAGGAGGAGGAGTTCTTCTTCTTCTTCTTCTTCTTCTTCTTCTTCCACTAGACTACCAACATCAGTGTGTTGATGAAAACTGTCGTGTTGTGGGAGGTTGCTGTTGGGAGAAATCCAGCTGAGCTACCGAGGGATGTTCTGTTCACTGATGGGGGAACTGGGACACACAGTCCACTGGTGTGTTCGCACCTTCAGCTAGGCCAGTCCGGCTACCGTAGCGGTCCCCGGGAATACACCCCACCGTGGTGGCCTAGAGGTAACGCGTCCGACTAGGAAGCGAGAAAATCAGAGCGCGCTGGTTCGAATCACGGCTCAGTCGCCGATATTTTCTCCCCCTCCACTAGACCTTGAGTGGTGGTCTGGGCGCTAGTCATTCGGATGAGACGATAAACCGAGGTCCCCCGTGTGCAGCATGCACTTCGTGCACGTAAAAGAACCCACGGCAACAAAAGGGTTGTTCCTGGCAAAATTCTGGAGAAAAATCCACTTCGATAGGAAAAACAAATAAAACTGCACGCAGGGAAAAAAAAAAAAAAAAAAAGGGTCGCGCTGTAGTGTAGCGACTCGCTGTCCCTGGGGAGAGCAGCCCGAATTTCACACAGAGAAATCCGTTGTGATAAAAAGCAATACAAATACAAAACAAATACAAATACCCTGGCCTTCTACGACACTACTTTCCAGACCTGGCCTCATTCTTTGCTAATTTCCAGTAGTATGGTAGTTGTAAAAGCAGAAGCAATGGATTAGCAGCACTATCAGTAGTATAGTAAGTTAGCGGTGATAGCAGCAGCAGTAGTAGTAGTAGTAGTAGCAGCAGCACCAGCTGCGGTAGTGTAGTACTCACAGTAGTGTTGGTATCAGCAGCAGTAATACTAACAGCAACAGATTTATACAACGACAGTAGCAGAAGCAATTGTACATACATGACAGTCAGCCGTGTCCGACTATGACCATCAGATGCTGTCCCCAACTATCTGGGCTAGAATTTGATAAAAGTGGAGAGTGTCTCGCCCAAGTTACATCCCCCACTCTCTCGGCCAAGAGGTGTTTTAGGACAGTTGGCGTTGGGGATGGTTCCCCAAAGGCCAAACTAGCCCCCCAAGGCTGCAGCACTACGAGCCGCTTTGCCTCCTAGTTTGAGAGTCATAGTCCTTCACAAAAGACTAAGCTGTAAATGGTTTCCATTGCAGTGGAGAAACCATTGATCATACAAGAAGCAGTTGTACAGTGTAACAGTAGTTATAGCAGTAGACCGGTGCTTATTGTAGTAGCAGCAGCAGCAGCAAAGGTATAGTAGTAGCAATAGCCGCAGCAGTATTCTAGCATATAGGCCTACAGTAGTAGTTGTAGTAGTAGTAGCAACAGTAGCATGGCACTAATTCGTGTTGTATTTGTAGCAACAGCACAGTTTCATTTGTCTAGACAGTCACAAAAGGGCAAGACGAGGATTCGAACGCAGAGACCCTCAAGGCCACTGAACTGACAGCCGGATAAGCGTCATAACCATTCGGCCACATCCCTTCTTGCAATACAATACAATACAATGCAATACAATACATCTTTATTCATCCATTTGGAAGTTAATTGTGCATCACTCACCCAGCACAATATCTCAGCTCAAATCCACGTCCAGCACACACACACACACACACCGTAACAAAGGTTGGACTGAAAAAATCAAAAAGCTACATTTCTAAACCAAAATACATCAAAACAAACAATGCATGAGAGCGGCTTCATTTCCATAACCACCCCAATCACCCTCCCTTCCACACACACACACACACACACACACACACACACACACACACACACACGCACTTACACATACAGTGTTTACGGTAAAACATGTATATTAAGAAACATTTTCACAATAGGTTTTGCTTCTAATAAATAAAAAAAAAAAACAATAATAATAAAATGAAATAAACCTCTTCATAAATTAAATGATGATAAGACTGAATTTATGATAACCTGTCCAAAGAAGTTTCGTCAACATCCTTCCTTTCCTGACTCTGTTCTGATCAATAGCACACCTGTTTCACTTTCTCCCTCTGTTCGCAGTCTTGGTGTAATCCTGGACCAGTCTCTTTCCTTCCAACAGCACATTTCGAATATCTGTAAAGTTGCCTATTTGGAACTGCGTAGAATCAGCTCTATCCGCCACTATCTCTCAACCGATGCAACCAAGACACTTGTATGCTCTCTGGTTCTCTCAAGATGATTACTGCAACTCTCTTTTGGCCGGCCTTCCCAAATACCTGTTAGACAGACTCCAACGAATTCAGAATAACGCTGCCAGACTCATTTGCAGAGCTTCTAAATTTGACCATGTTTCTCCTCTCCTTCAGTCTCTCCACTGGTTGCCTGTTTCTGATCGAATAGACTATAAGCTATCCACTCTGACCTTTTCTGCAGTCAACGGATCTGGCCCAAAGTATCTTTCTGAACTCATCCATATCTATACCCCGTCTCGCCAGCTCCGTTCTTCCTCTGATACTCGACTTCTCAGGATACCTCACGTCAGAAGTAAGACCTATGGACACAGATCGTTTTCTTTTCAATCGCCAAAGACGTGGAACAAGCTCCCTGATAACCTCCGTCATTCTGATTCCCTCGCATCCTTTAAATCTCGTCTCAAAACTCACCTTTTCCCTCAGCAATAAGTTCAGTTGTGGCAGGCCCACGACTACTTGCATGTATATGAATGTGTATTGTGTGTGCGTGTGTTTATGTAAGTATGTGCCTGCCTATGTGTGTGTGTGTTAGGGTAGCTGTTAGATACACATGTATGTTAAAATGTATGTATGCAGTGTGTGTGTGTGTGCGTGCGTGCGTGCGTGCGTGTGTGTGTGTGTGTGTGTGTGTGTGTGTGGTCACATTTTGGTGTGTGTATGTAACATAGATATAATGTTTTATGTTATCAAAAGCGTTTTTGTAAAGCACCTAGAGCAGATTTCTGGATAGTGTGCTATATAAGTATCCATTATTATTATTATTATTATTATTAATTATCAAATAGCAAAAGAAATTAAAAAATAAACAAATAAATAAATAAATAAAAAAGACAAGACATGATCTAAAATAGCAAGTACATAAACTTAAAACAAGGTGATTAACGATTAACATAAAATATCATCAGCTGAATTATAATATATGGAATGATTTATGTAGTATAAAACATCCACATTGTGAAACCGTGACATGCAACTACCAGTAAAAAAAGTATTAAAAAAAAATCATTGTGATGTAGAAAAGGTTATTCTCATAACTAAGATTTCCACGGTCATACAAATTATATCAGTTTCATTTCAAACACACACACATACAGAGAGAGAGAACAAGAACAAGAACAAAATTTTATTCCATAGGCCTCCGGCCCCTAGAAACAAAACGAACAATGTAGAATGCCTATTAAGGAAAAACGAAAACATGAAACAAGCCATGCATGCAAGAAAGTGGAATTTCCTAAACCTACAGATTTTCATTCAGTTATTTTCACAACTGACAGCCAGTACAGAGGGCATTACTCATCTATATTACCTACGAAATTGTTTCGAATTTTCAATGCATAAAAGATATAAATTCCTAGGTTATGCTGTCACATTTTAGCAATTGTGAGCGAGAGAGAGTCTTGACATATTTGAGTCTTGACATATTTATTGATTAGGCCTTTGACCCATATCAACAGAGGTTAACACATCTAGAGGTTAGTATGAAAATAACACAAACATATAATTGATAATTCACATATTTCTGATTTGAAAAGCTTTGTAAAATTAATGTAAGTGGCGAGACGTGTTTGAACGTTTTTGTTTTTGTTAGCGAATAACGACGACAGTTTGAAGTTGGAAGGACGATTGAAATACTTCTTTGCAATATACAACTCCCTAAATTCATAGTATTTTGGACAGCACAAAATGAAGTGAACTTCTGTTTCTCTGTGATATCTGCAAAACGGACAATCAAATTTCCTTTCACTAGCATTGTCTGTGAAACGTAGTTTGTGTATTTTTAATGGTGATACTCCTAATCTCAAACGAGTTAAAAAAAAAATCCGAATTCTAATGTGTTTTAACATGTTTAAATACGGTGCTAAAGCTAAAGATGAGCTGAATGAGCAATAGAATGAGAATCTGTCATTTGAATTTATACTGTTTACCCATTCGTGTTTATAGGACCTTACTAAACGTTCCTTAAATTCAGCCCAAAA
>NC_134889.1:4422871-4442871 GCF_041734735.1 Babylonia areolata
ATGTCTTTCCTGTCTGTTCTAGTCTCTTCAGATGATCAGTATGTCTTCCCTGTCCGTTCTAGTCTCTTCGGATGATCAGTATGTCTTCCCTGTCCGTTCTCGTCTCCTCGGACATTCAGTATGTCTTCCCTGTCCGTTCTAGTCTCCTCGGATGATCAGTATGTCTTCCCTGTCCGTTCTAGTCTCCTCGGACAATCAGTATGTCTTCCCTGTCCGTTCTAGTCTCCTCGGACATTCAGTTTGTCTTCCCTGTCCGTTCTAGTCTCCTCGGACAATCAGTATGTCTTCCCTGTCCGTTCTAGTCTTCTCGGATGATCAGTATGTCTTCCCTGTCCGTTCTAGTCTCCTCGGACAATCAGTATGTCTTCCCTGTCCGTTCTAGTCTCCTCGGACGATCAGTATGTCTTCCCTGTTCGTTCTAGTCTCCTCGGACAATCAGTATGTCTTCCCTGTCCGTTCTAG
This sequence comes from Babylonia areolata, assembly GCF_041734735.1. Taxonomy (NCBI): domain Eukaryota; kingdom Metazoa; phylum Mollusca; class Gastropoda; order Neogastropoda; family Buccinidae; genus Babylonia; species Babylonia areolata. Next base: position 4,423,334 of record NC_134889.1, read on the forward strand.
TCTCCTCGGACGATCAGTATGTCTTCCCTGTTCGTTCTAGTCTCCTCGGACAATCAGTATGTCTTCCCTGTCCGTTCTAGTGTCCTCGGACAATCAGTATGTCTTCCCTGTCCGTTCTAGTCTCCTCGGATGATCAGTATGTCTTCCCTGTCCGTTCTGGTCTCCTCGGACATTCAGTATGTCTTCCCTGTCAGTTCTGGTCTCCTCGGACATTCAGTATGTCTTCCCTGTCCGTTCTAGTCTCCTCGGACAATCAGTATGTCTTCCCTGTCCGTTCTAGTCTCCTAGGACAATCAGTATGTCTTCCCTGTCCGTTCTAGTCTCCTCGGATGATCAGTATGTCTTCCCTGTCCGTTCTGGTCTTCTCGGATGATCAGTATGTCTTCCCTGTTCGTTCTAGTCTCCTCGGACGATCAGTATGTCTTTCCCTGTCTGTTCTAGTCTCCTCGGATGATCAGTATGTCTTCCCTGTCCGTTCTAGTCTCCTCGGACGATCAGTATGTCTTCCCTGTCCGTTCTGGTCTTCTCGGATGATCAGTATGTCTTCCCTGTCCGTTCTAGTCTCCTCGGGTGATCAGTGTGTCTTCCCTGTCCGTTCTAGTCTTCTGGACGATCAGTATGTCTTCCCTGTCCGTTCTAGTCTCCTCGGACGATCAGTATGTCTTCCCTGTCCGTTCTAGTCTCCTCGGACATTCAGTATGTCTTCCCTGTCCGTTCTAGTCTCCTCGGATGATCAGTATGTCTTCCCTGTCCGTTCTAGTCTCCTCGGACATTCAGTATGTCTTCCCTGTCCGTTCTAGTCTCCTCGGACAATCAGTATGTCTTCCCTGTCCGTTCTAGTCTCCTCGGACAATCAGTATGTCTTCCCTGTCCGTTCTAGTCTCCTCGGACAATCAGTATGTCTTCCCTGTCCGTTCTAGTCTCCTCGGACAATCAGTATGTCTTCCCTGTTCGTTCTGTCGATAACGTCTTGGAGCCGGGTGTAGAATTCCTCTGATTGTTCATCATTACAGCCTGAGGTCGGAGCATAGGCTTGTACAATGGTGATGTTGAAGGGTGCTGCCCGAAAAGTTTGATGGTTATATCATCCTGTTGGATAATGACCGGTATCCAGTGACAGATTATTTCGTGATGTGTTTTTTTTGTTGTTTTTTTTGTTGACGTGCATTCCTACACCATTGATGTGTTTTGTTCAGTGTGTCCACTGTAGTAGAGAACACGTCCTTGTGTTTGTTGGATGTTCGCCTAGCAAAGTATAACACAGAAAAGCACAACTCAGCACAGAACAACGCACTACAGACCAGAACATCATAGCGGGAAACAACACAGAGATTCACATTCTCACCACAAGGCAAGCAACAACTTTGGACACACCTGTAAGTTTTGACATAGATAACACCGCCCATGAATCAGACTCTGTTCATTCGTTTTTTTCGTTTTTTTTTCTTCTTTTTTTTTTCTCTTCGTGGTTTCAGGGGAAGAAGAAGAAGAAAAAGAAGAAGAAGAAGAAACAGAAGGAAGAAGGGGACACCACCCCAGCGGTAGAAGGGGACACCACCCCAGCGGAAGAAGGGACGGGTGAGGAACATAAGGTAGGGGGTCATGAACCGTGACCTTTTGTTGACTGTCCGTGGAACTGTTGGACGATTGGCTGTGAGGACAATCTGTTCACAGCTCAGCACAATGCAGTCAAACAGAGCGCTGAAGAGACTAACAGAGAAGAGCGAAGCAGAGAACAGTTAGGTCCAGTTTCAGTTTCAGTTTCAGTTTCAGTAGCTCAAGGAGGCGTCGCTGCGTTCGGACAAATCCATACACGCTACACCACATCTTGCCAAGCAGATGCCTGACCAGCAGCGTAACCCAACGCGCTTAGTCAGGCCTTGAGAAAAAAAAATATATATATATAGCTTAAATAAATAAATAAATAAATAATTATGATATTAAAAAAAAAGGTAGTAGTAATGAAAATAATGATAAAATAATAATAAATAAATAAATAAGACAACTAGGTCCAAAGCAACGTAGTACACAGCAACACACAGCAGCCCAGCCCACACACACACACAAAGAGAGACCAGCGCAATTTAAGTACAAAAACAGCAAATCCCAGAACAACACAGAATAGCACATAGCCGTACAGCACAACAGAACACAGTGTAGCACAACACACACAAAAAAACAGCCCAACACAGAACAACACAACTCAGAACAGCCCAACACAGAACAACACAACTCAGAACAGCCCAACACAGAACAACACAACTCAGAACAGCCCAACACAGAACAGCCCAACACAGAACAACACAACTCAGAACAGCCCAACACAGAACAACACAACTCAGAACAACACAACACAGAACAGCCCAACACAGAACAACACAACTCAGAACAGCCCAACACAGAACAACACAACTCAGAACAGCCCAACACAGAACAACACAACTCAGAACAGCCCAACACAGAACAACACAACTCAGAACAGCCCAACACAGAACAACACAACTCAGAACAGCCCAACACAGAACAACACAACGCTGAACAGCCCAACACAGAACAACACAACTCAGAACAGCCCAACACAGAACAACACAACTCAGAACAGCCCAACACAGAACAACACAACTCAGAACAGCCCAACACAGAACAACACAACTCAGAACAGCCCAACACAGAACAACACAACTCAGAACAGCCCAACACAGAACAACACAACGCTGAACAGCCCAACACAGAACAACACAACTCATAACAGCCCAACACAGAACAACACAACTCAGAACAGCCCAGCACAGAACAACACAACGCTGAACAGCCCAACACAGAACAACACAACTCAGAACAGCCCAACACAGAACAACACAACTCAGAACAGCCCAACACAGAACAACACAACTCAGAACAGCCCAACACAGAACAACACAACGCTGAACCAGCGTAACACCACAGAGCTGCATGTAACAACACAACACAGAAACGATACATAACTGCACATAATAACACAACAGAACAACACATAGCGCAGCACAGAACAACGCAACAGCTCAGAACAGCACAACACGGAACAGCACATAACAATACAACACAGAACAGCACATAATACAACACAGAATAGCACATAACAATACAACACAGAACAGTACATAACAATACAACACAGAACAGCACATAATACAACACAGAACAGTACATAACAATACAACATAGAACAGCACATAACAATACAACACAGAACAGCACATAACAACACAACACAGAACAGCACATAACAATACAACACAGAATATCACATAACACAACACAGAATAGCACATAACAATACAACACAGAACAGTACATAACAATACAACACAGAACAGCACATAATACAACACAGAACAGTACATAACAATACAACACAGAACATCACATAACACAACACAGAATAGCACATAACAATACAACACAGAACAGCACATAACAATACAACACAGAACAGCACATAATACAACACAGAACAGCACATAACACAACACAGAATAGCACATAACAATACAACACAGAACAGCACATAACAATACAACACAGAACAGTACATAACAATACAACACAGAACAGCACATAACAATACAACACAGAACAGTACATAACAATACAACACAGAACAGTACATAACAATACAACACAGAACAGCACATAACAATACAACACAGAACAGCACATAACAATACAACACAGAACAGCACATAACAATACAACACAACAAAACACTGCACAGCATAGGACAACGCAACACATAACAACACCAACACTGAACAACACAGCACAGCACAGCATAGAATATATAGCACAACACAACACGGAAATGCACAGCACAACACAAGACAAGCAACAACACTGCACATAATAATAACACAACAGAACAACAACACACAGCGCAGCACAGAACAACGCAAACAGCTCAGAACAACACAAAATCAGAACAGCACAACACGGAACAGCACAGTACGTCATATCCTAGCGCCAAACAAGCGAATGAATATTTTTCCATCGGGTCTGACACAGAGAACACAGCCACTAGGGAGGATCTGCAGAACCACTGTCATTTATTTATTTATTTATGTAAGCTTATCTATTATTTATTCCCCCGTTTTTTGTTTTTTTTTGTTTTTGGGTTTTTTGTTGTTGTTTTTTTGGGGGTTTTTTTTTTTTTGGTTTTTTTCTCAAGGCCTGACTGAGCGCGTTGGGTTACGCTGCTGGTCAGGCATCTGCTTGGCAGATGTGGTGTAGCGTATATGGTTTGTCCGAACGCAGTGACGCCTCCTTGAGCAACTGAAACTGAAACTGAAACTGTCGTCTGATTTTCGTGGTGATTCCCCCCGTTTTTCTGTTTGTTTGCTGTTGTTTTTAGCGAGAACCAAGTACGCATGCGCGTCTCGATTTCCTGATTTTTTTTTTTTTTTTTTTTTTTTTTTCTCCAGGTCACCGAAAGGATAAAATTTCGTCGAGGAAATCGCTGCCCTGACCAAAAGGATTTTGAACAATGCCGGTGACCGTTTTTTTTTTTGTTGTTGTTGTTGCAAGTTTACGTAATATATTTGGTTTTATTATTATACCCATTATTTACTTTAGTCTTCTATGTTTAATTTGAAGGTGTGTCTTTTAGATCTCTGCCATGACGTATTCGAACTGACTGATTTATAAACTGTGCCGAAAAGATGTCCAAGCAAGGGCAGTGGAAACTTAGAAAAAAAAAAAAGCTAGTCATGATGGTGGGCTACCCATGACGTCATATGACCTACTTTTCGCTCTGCAAGCGATGAAAGCTCCACCACGGAAGCGGTGGGAAATGCAGACCCTCCCTAATGACTCAGACTCTGTTCGTTCTTTTCCTCTGTCGTTCCAGGAAGAGAAGAAGGATAAAGAGGAAGGGGACATCACCTCGACGGAAGAAGGGACGGATGTGGAAAAGAAGGTAGGGAGGGTGGGGGTGGGGGTGGGGTGGGGGGGTTGGATAAGCTGTGGCCTTTGTTGACTGTCCGTAGAACTGTCCGGACGATTGGTTGTAAAGATAACATGTTCACAGCAGAGCACAGTACAGTGGAGCACAGCACATCGTAGCATAGAATGGCAGGGCACAATACAATACAATACAATACAATACAATACAATACAATACAGTACAGCACAGCACAACATAGCAGAGAATGGCTGGCACCGCACAATGCAATACAATACAATGCAATGCAACACAGTACAATACAATACAATGCAATGCAATGCAATACAATTCAATGCAATGCAATAAAGCACAATACAGAACAGCACAGCACACCATAGCAGAGAATGGTTGGTACCTCACAATACAATACAATACAATACAATACAATACAATAAAGCACCATACAGAACAGCACAGCACGACATAGCAGAGAATGGCTGGCACCGCACAATGCAATACAATACAATGCAATGCAATACAGTACAATACAATGCAATGCAATACAATTCAATGCAATGCAATAAAGCACAATACAGAACAGCACAGCACACCATAGCAGAGAATGGTTGGTACCTCACAAAACAATACAATACAATTCAATGCAATACAATAAAGCACCATACAGAACAGCACAGCACGACATAGCAGAGAATGGCTGGCACCGCACAATGCAATACAATACAATGCAATGCAATACAGTACAATACAATGCAATACAATACAATACAATACAATACAATACAATAAAGCACCATACAGAACAGCACAGCACACCATAGCAGAGAATGGCTGGCACCGCACAATGCAATACAATACAATGCAATGCAATACAGTACAATACAATGCAATACAATACAATACAATAAAGAACCATACAGAACAGCACAGCACGACATAGCAGAGAATGGCTGGCACCGCACAATGCAATACAATACAATGCAATGCAATACAGTACAATACAATGCAATACAATACAATACAATAAAGCACCATACAGAACAGCACAGCACGACATAGCAGAGAATGGCTGGCACCGCACAATGCAATACAATACAATGCAATGCAATACAGTACAATACAATACAATACAATGCAATGCAATACAATTCAATGCAATGCAATAAAGCACAATACAGAACAGCACAGCACACCATAGCAGAGAATGGTTGGTACCTCACAATACAATACAATACAATACAATACAATACAATATAATAAGGCACCATACAGAACAGCACAGCACGACATAGCAGAGAATGGCTGGCACCGCACAATACAATACAATACAATACAATACAATACAATGCAATGCAACGCAACGCAATGCAATGCAATACAATGCAATACAATGCAACACAATACAATACAATACAGAATAGCACAGCACGACATAGCAGAGACTGGCTGATACCGCACAATACAATACAATAAAGCACAATACAGAACAGCACAGCACGATATATAGCAGAGAATGGCTGGTACCTCACGATACAATACAATACAATACAATACAATACAATACAATAAAGCACAATACAGAACAGCACAGCACGATATATAGCAGAGAATGGCTGGTACCTCACGATACAACACAACACAATACAGCACAACACAACATAGCAGAGCACAACACACTAAACAGCACACTACAGAGAAGCACAATAAACCATGAAACAGCATTACACACAACAGCAGAACACAGAACTGTCTTCAAGAAATTTGTTAACTCTCTCCATACGAACGGCGAAAGAGACGTCGTTAACAGCGTTTCACCCCAGTTGCAACCATCAAAGTATTGCAAGCGGAAGGCTCTTATACTGAAGAGGTGAATGTTGACAAAGAATACCACAATTCTGACGACAGAAGCTAAAGGTTGGGTCATTGAGACACCCACTGAACATCCGAGGGGTCTGTGTGGAGGAGAAGAGAGGGCTAGCCGTACTCAGTGAGTTAAGGATTGTTTTGATTTACTGGTCAGTGTGTGGTGACTGGCACTCAGTAATAAATCCTAATTCCGATATGATCACAAGCACGTGAACAATAACAGAGCACAGAAAACAACATTTATAAAGTCGGAAGATAACGCACATTCGCTAAACGTGTTAATCATAGTATTTACTCGGAAGCATGAACCTTGCATGAACAACAAGCGCAGTACACCACAACACAGAACAACAAGCGCAGTACACCACAACACAGAACAACAAGCGCAGTACACCACAAGACAGAACAACAAGAACAACAAGCACAGTACACCACAACACAGAACAACAAGAACAACAAGCGCAGTACACCACAACACAGAACAACAAGCACAGTACAGCACAACACAGAACAACAAGCACAGTACACCACAACACAGAACAAGAACAACAAGCACAGTACACTACAACACAGAACAAGAACAACAAGCACAGTACACCACAACACAGAACAACAGGAACAACAAGCGCAGTACACCACAACACAGAACAACAAGAACAACACAGAACAACAAGCACAGTACACCACAAGACAGAACAACAAAAACAACAAGCACAGTACACCACAACACAGAACAACAAGCACAGTACACCACAAGACAGAACAACAAGCGCAGTACACCACAACACAGAACAACAAAAACAACAAGCGCAGTACACCACAACACAGAACAACAAGAACAAGACAGAACAACAAGCACAGTACACCACAACACAGAACAACAAGAACAACAAGCACAGTACACCACAACACAGAACAACAAGAACAACAAGCACAGTACACCACAACACAGAACAACACAGAACAACAAGCACAGTACACCACAACACAGAACAACAAGCACAGTACACCACAAGACAGAACAACAAGCACAGTACACCACAACACAGAACAACAAGAACAACAAGCGCAGTACACCACAACACAGAACAACACAGAACAACAAGCACAGTACACCACAACACAGAACAACAAGCACAGTACACACCAACACAGAACAACAAGAACAACAAGCGCAGTACACCACAACACAGAACAACAAGCACAAGACAGAACAACAAGCGCAGTACACCACAACACAGAACAACACAGAACAACAAGCGCAGTACACCACAACACAGAACAACAAGAACAACAAGCACAGTACACCACAAGACAGAACAACAAGAACAACAAGCACAGTACACCACAAGACAGAACAACAAGCACAGTACACCACAACACAGAACAACAAGCACAGTACACCACAACACAGAACAACAAGAACAACAAGCACAGTACACCACAAGACAGAACAACAAGAACAACAAGCACAGTACACCACAACACAGAACAACAAGCACAGTACACCACAACACAGAACAACAAAAACAACAAGCACAGTACACCACAACACAGAACAACAAGAACAACAAGCACAGTACACCACAACACAGAACAACAAGAACAACAAGCACAGTACACCACAACACAGAACAACAAGAACAACAAGCACAGTACACCACAAGACAGAACAACAAGCACAGTACACCACAAGACAGAACAACAAGAACAACAAGCACAGTACACCACAACACAGAACAACAAGAACAACAAGCACAGTACACCACAAGACAGAACAACAAGCACAGTACACCACAAGACAGAACAACAAGAACAACAAGCACAGTACACCACAACACAGAACAACAAGCACAGTACACCACAACACAGAACAACAAGAACAACAAGCACAGTACACCACAACACAGAACAACAAGAACAACAAGCACAGTACACCACAAGACAGAACAACAAGAACAACAAGCACAGTACACCACAACACAGAACAACAAGCACAGTACACCACAACACAGAACAACAAGCACAGTACACCACAAGACAGAACAACAAGCACAGTACACCACAACACAGAACAACAAGAACAACAAGCACAGTACACCACAACACAGAACAACAAGCACAGTACACCACAACACAGAACAACAAGAACAACAAGCGCAGTACACCACAACACAGAACAACAAGAACAACAAGCGCAGTACACCACAACACAGAACAACACAGAACAACAAGCACAGTACACCACAACACAGAACAACACAGAACAACAAGCACAGTACACCACAACACAGAACAACACAGAACAACAAGCGCAGTACACCACAACACAGAACAACACAGAACAACAAGCACAGTACACCACAACACAGAACAACACAGAACAACAAGCACAGTACACCACAACACAGAACAACAAGCACAGTACACCACAACACAGAACAACACAGAACAACAAGCACAGTACACCACAACACAGAACAACACAGAACAACAAGCACAGTACACCACAACACAGAACAACACAGAACAACAAGCACAGTACACCACAACACAGAACAACACAGAACAACAAGCACAGTACACCACAACACAGAACAACAAGCACAGTACACCACAACACAGAACAACAAGAACAACAAGCACAGTACACCACAAGACAGAACAACAAGAACAACAAGCACAGTACACCACAACACAGAACAACAAGCACAGTACACCACAACACAGAACAACAAGCACAGTACACCACAACACAGAACAACACAGAACAACAAGCACAGTACACCACAACACAGAACAACAAGAACAACAAGCACAGTACACCACAACACAGAACAACAAGCACAGTACACACCAACACAGAACAACAAGCACAGTACACCACAACACAGAACAACAAGAACAACAAGCACAGTACACCACAACACAGAACAACAAGCACAGTACACCACAAGACAGAACAACAAGCACAGTACACCACAACACAGAACAACAAGCACAGTACACCACAAGACAGAACAACAAGCGCAGTACACCACAACACAGAACATAGCAGCAAGTCACATTCGAGTACAAGAACAAAAAATTCTTTCTTGTCTGAAAGATATAACACAGCCCCTGAATCAGACTTTGTTCATTCTTTTTTCTTCTCTCCTCGTGGTTCCAGGGGAAGAAGAAAAAGAAGAAGAAGGAGAAGAAAAAGAAACAGAAGGAAGAAGGGGACACCACCCCAGCGGAAGAAGGGACGGGTGAGGAACATAAGGTAGGGGTCATGAACCGTGAGCTTTGTTGACTGTCCACAGAACTGTTGGACGATTGGCTGTAAGGACAGAATGTTCACAGCACAGCACAGTACAATTAAACAGCAGAGCACATGCCAACACAGCACAGAACAGCTCAGCACAGCACAGAACAGGACAACACAGCACAGAACAGCACAGTACAGGACAATACAGGACAGAACAGCACAACACAGCACAGAACAGGACAACACAGCACAGAACAGCACAGTACAGGACAATACAGGACAGAACAACACAGCACAGAACAGGACAATACAGCACAGAACAGGACAGTACAGGACAGAACAGCACAACACAGCACAGAACAGGACAACACAGGACAGAACAGCACAACACAGCACAGAACAGGACAATACAGGACAGAACAGCACAACACAGCACAGAACAGGACAACACAGCACAGAACAGGACAACACAGCACAGAACAGGACAATACAGGACAACACAGCATAGAACAGAACACGGAACAGCATAACACAGCACAGTACAGGACAACACAGAACACAGCACAGAACACAACACATAACACAGCACAGAACAGCACAACACATGACAACACAGCATAGAACAGAACACAGAACAGCATAACACCGCACAGAACAGCACAACACAGAACACAGCACAGAACACAGCACAACACAGAACACAGCACAGAACAGCACAACCCAAACAGCACAACGTAGAACAGCACAACTTACAGAACGTACCAGCACCTCACAATCCAGGACAACGCAAGCAAGACAGCAGAACACAGAATATTTTATTATCTCAACAACAGAAATATTCTTTTGTGGTGTAAAACACATAACCAATACACGAAAATTACGGTTGTGTACATAAAAAGACATAAAATGCTTTGATGTCAACCTTAGGCAACCCATACGTACAATTGATAATCACAGTAGACAACAAAGACTACACAGAAACGCTTACAAGGTAACATAGTGTGAATCACTCATACATCATCACAGCCATACATGGGCAATAAAAATAACAGCTAAAGGATAGGCATGAAATAGCACACTAAAATAGACATACAATAACAACATGCAATTCAACAGTGTTTTGAGTTACGATGTCACAGACCGTACACATACACTCTGGCATACATTTTAGTCACATGTTTGATTCTTAATTATTGTTATTTTAATAGCTGATTTGTCGTTGGGGTAAAGCTGCATTTGTTTGTTTTACAATTTGGAACACAGAAACGTTTGCCTGAAGGTAAGAGTTGATGATAATTGCCAGCGTATGGCTGCTGTCGCTTGAAATGCCCTGTGGCACTCTGTCATATTCTGACAATGTACAATTCATTCAAGCTGTACTGCCATACACCCAAGACCTTATGCACACATTCACAATTTTGTTCAGCATATTCTTATTCTTCATCGCGAGACCATATAAAAGAGAAAGTTCATACAGATTCAATAAACATCTATAAAATCTTTAAGTACTTTCGAAACAACTCTTATGTTTCTGAGTTTCTGCAGACAATAGATGCGAGACTGGCGCTTTTTCTGAATAAAATTTGTATTAGGAGTAACATTCAGCTTATGATCAATAATAGTTCCTAGGTATTTGTATTCATGCACTCTTTCAATCTTTATATCATTGATGAACAGATCAGGAATTGGAGAGGCATTTTTTTCTTAAATCAGTTATCATTTCTACAGTTTTCTGAACATTAAGATCTAAATAGTTCTCTTTACAACAGGAGGAAAATTTTTAACTTGCTCGAAATAAACAGCATCAGAATTGGACAGATCATCTAGGGCTGAGTCATCAGGGTACTTGTGTAAAGGAGTTGTGTCTGAGCCAGTGCAGTCATTTGTATACAGTATGAAAAGAACAAGTGACAGAACCATACCTTGAGGGGCACCAGTAGAAGTTGTCTTCACAGAAGATAAAGCTTGTCCAAAACGAACCGACTTAGTTCTCTGATCAAGAAAACTGTTCACCCATCAACTGATGTTTGTACTGATGTTTAATGAAAGAAGGTTACGTGTCATGAGATGTGACTGAATGGTGTTAAATGCTGGTGAAAAGTCAATAAATAAACGAAATTGGTTTCTCTGGGTGAATGTATGCATGGTGCAAGAGTGTAAGTGTCGCACAAGCAGTACTCCATTGATCTGCATGCAGTCTAGTACTGATCGTGGTAGGGTGTTGTGTATGCTAGGATCTGTTTCCAGACGATGCGTTCTAAACATTTTATGACAAATGGGGTCAGGGCTATGGGGCGGTATTCGTTTTAAGGAACCGGGTTCTTGTTCTTCGGCACTGAACTGATCACTGAATGCTTCCACAAACACTCGGCTTATATCACAGATTGACATAAGTTTACATTTGGGCCAACAGCAAAGTGAGAGCTGTATTATCAATGGTTTCTCCAGTCAATGGGAAACCATTTACAGTTTAGTCTTTTGTGAAGGACTATGACTCTCTAACTAGGAGGCAAAATTGCACTGGCTCTTAGTGCTGCAGCCTTGTGGGCTAGTTGGCCTTTGGGAACCATCCCAACGTGGACTGTCCTAAAACCCTTCTGGCCGAGAGAGTGGGGATGTAACTTGGGCAAGACACTCTCCACTATAATCAAATTCTAGCCAAAATAGTCGGAACAGCAGTTGCCTCCTCTGCTGTTCTGATGGTCATAGTCGGACACGGCTGACTATCATATATATCCACAAAGCAGGCACACGGCAATCCTTGAGCGACCACATGAACAGGCTACTGAACACACCACACAACTATGAGGCACATGTCTTCTGGACCCATTCACTGATACCAACAGGCCCTACTTCCTTTTTTACGGGCAACTAATGACGGCAAATTAAACAGTGTAAGGGTCAATGGATAAAACACTTTTTCTATCAGGTCTGACGGAGGTAACACAGCCCCTGAATCAGACTCTGTTCATTCTTCTTTTTTTTTCTCTCCTCGTGGTTCTAGGGGAAGAAGAAAAAGAAGAAGAAGGAGAAAAAGAAACAGAAGGAAGAAGGGGAAACCACCCCAGCGAAAGAAGGGGACACCACCCCAGCGGTAGAAGGGGACACCACCCCAGCGGAAGAAGGGACGGGTCAGGAACATAAGGTAGGGGCATGAACCGTGACCTTTGTTGACTGTCCATAGAACTGTTGGACGATTGGCTGTAAAGATTGCTTACTTACAGCAAAGCACACAACAACACATTGTGCACAGCACAGAACGATCATGTAGGAAACAGAAAAGCACAGTAGAACACAGAACACAGAACTGCACAGCATAGAAAAAAGAATCACTTAGCACGGAACAACACAACACAGCAAAGAACAACATACTACGCTACAAAACATCACACAACAACACAACACAGAACAGCACATCACGATACAACACAACAAAACCCCACAGTACAACACGGAACTACGCAACACAGAACAGCACATAACAATACAACACAGAACAGCACATAACAATACAACACAGAACAGCACATAATACAACACAGAACAGCACATATCAATACAACACAGAACAGCACATAACAATACAACACAGAACAGCACATAACAATACAACACAACAGCAACAACAACCCCATCAGCTCTGACAGACATAACACACAGACCCTTTGAATCAGACCAGTCTTGCTCGTACCTTGTCTGGCATCGTTGCAGGCAGAGGAAAAAGACAAGGAAGGAGGGGGCAGCACCACGACTGATGGCGAAACAGATGAAGAACGGAAGGTGGGTGGGGGGCGGGGGCGGGGTTGGGGGGAGGGGAGGTGGTGGTGGTGGTGAACGGGCCGTTGCCTTTCTTTCTTAATAATAAATAATAATAATAATAATAATGGTATTTATATAGCGCTGGATCTTGTGCAGAGACAAAATCAAAGCGCTTTCGCACCAGTCATTCACACGCAGGCATAACTCTAAAACTGAAGAAGAAACTGAAGACAAGGAAGAGGCAGGGGAGGGGGGCTAATTTGGGAAGAGGTGGGTTTTTAAGGCCAGACTTGAAAGAGCTGAGTGTGGAGACTTGACGAAGCGAAAGAGGAAGTTCATTCCAATCGCAAGGTCCAGAAACAGAGAAAGAACGGCGGCCAACCGTTTGACAGACGTTCAGACAGATAGATAGACAGGCAGACAGACAGACAAAGACTGACTCAAGACTCATATGGAAGACAGAGACAAGGATACGAGGAGGGGGTGGCGGGGGGTTGAGGGGGGGGAGGGGGCTAGGGCGGGTGTAGGGGAGGGGAGGGGGGTGAACATGGGAGGATGCGTATCTTCGGTGTGTGTGTGTGTGTGTGTGTGTGTGTGGTGCGTGAATGCTCATGTATCTGTGTGTGTGTGTGTGTGTGTGTGTGTGATGCTCAGAAACAGAGCTGATGTCTGTGTTGTACTCAGAGACAGTGTATATATACGTACTGTACTCAGAAACAGTGCATATATCTGTGCTGTACTCAGAAACAGTGCATATATCTGTGCTGTACTCAGAAACAGTGCATATATCTGTGCTGTACTCAGAAACAGCATACATATGTGCTATACTTAGAAATAGTGCATATAATTATCTGTGCTGTACTCAGAAACATATATCTGTGTTATACTCAGAAACAGTGCATATAATTATCTGTGCTGTACTCAGAAACAGTGCATATATCTGTGCTGTACTCAGAAACACATATCTGTGCTGTACTCAGAAACAGAGCAGATGCTTGTGCTGATCCAGAAGATGTCTGTCCAGAAGATGTCTGTGCTATCCCAGAAGATGTCTGTGCTATCCCAGAAGATGTCTGTTTTATCCCAGAAGATGTCTGTCCGGATGTGTGTGCTATCCCAGAAGATATCTGTCCGGATGTGTGTGCTATCCCAGAAGATGTCTGTCCGGATGTGTGTGCTATCCCAGAAGATGTCTGTCCGGATGTGTGTGCTATCCCAGAAGATATCTGTCCGGATGTGTGTGCTATCCCAGAAGATGTCTGTCCAGAAGATGTCTGTGCTATCCCAGAAGATGTCTGTCCAGAAGATGTCTGTGCTATCCCTGAAGATGTCTGTCCGGATGTCTGTGCTATCCCAGAAGATGTCTGTGCTATCCCAGAAGATGTCTGTGCTATCCCTGAAGATGTCTGTCCAGAAGATGTCTGTGCTATCCCTGAAGATGTCTGTACTATCCCAGAAGATGTCTGTCCAGAAGATGTCTGTGCTACCCCAGAAGATGTCTGTGCTATCCCTGAAGATGTCTGTCCAGAAGATGTCTGTGCTACCCCAGAAGATGTCTGTCCAGAAGATGTCTGTGCTACCCAGGAGATGTCTGTCCAGAAGATGTCTGTGCTATCCCAGAAGATGTCTGTGCTATCCCTGAAGATGTCTGTCCAGAAGATGTCTGTGCTACCCCAGAAGATGTCTGTCCAGAAGATGTCTGTGCTATCCCAGAAGATGTCTGTCCAGAAGATGTCTGTGCTATCCCAGAAGATGTCTGTCCAGAAAATTTCTGTGCTATCCCTGAAGATGTCTGTCCAGATGATGTCTGTGCTATCCCAGAAGATGTCTGTCCAGAAAATTTCTGTGCTATCCCAGAAGATGTCTGTCCAGAAAATTTCTGTGCTATCCCAGAAGATGTCTGTGCTACCCCAGAAGATGTCTGTCCAGAAGATGTCTGTGCTATCCCAGAAGATGTCTGTGCTATCCCAGAAGATGTCTGTCCAGAAGATGTCTGTGCTATCCCAGAAGATGTCTGTCCAGAAAATTTCTGTGCTATCCCAGAAGATGTCTGTCCAGAAAATTTCTGTGCTATCCCTGAAGATGTCTGTCCAGATGATGTCTGTGCTATCCCAGAAGATGTCTGTCCAGAAAATTTCTGTGCTATCCCTGAAGATGTCTGTCCAGATGATGTCTGTGCTATCCCAGAAGATGTCTGTCCAGAAAATTTCTGTGCTATCCCAGAAGATGTCTGTCCAGAAAATTTCTGTGCTATCCCAGAAGATGTCTGTGCTATCCCAGAAGATGTCTGTGCTATCCCAGAAGATGTCTGTCCAGAAGATGTCTGTGCTATCCCAGAAGATGTCTGTCCAGAAAATTTCTGTGCTATCCCAGAAGATGTCTGTCCAGAAGATGTCTGTGCTATCCCAGAAGATGTCTGTATGTCTGTGCTATCCCAGAAGATGTCTGTGCTATCCCAGAAGATGTCTGTCCAGAAGATGTCTGTCCAGAAGATGTCTGTGCTATCCCAGAAGATGTCTGTGCTATCCCAGAAGATGTCTGTCCAGAAGATGTCTGTGCTATCCCAGAAGATGTCTGTGCTATCCCAGAAGATGTCTGTCCAGAAGATGTCTGTGCTATCCCAGAAGATGTCTGTATGTCTGTGCTATCCCAGAAGATGTCTGTGCTATCCCAGAAGATGTCTGTGCTGTCCCTGAAGATGTCTGTGCTATCCCAGAAGATGTCTGTGCTGTCCCAGAAGATGTCTGTGCTGTCCCTGAAGATGTCTGTGCTATCCCAGAAGATGTCTGTCCAGAAGATGTCTGTGCTATCCCAGAAGATGTCTGTCCAGAAGATGTCTGTGCTATCCCAGAAGATGTCTGTCCAGAAGATGTCTGTGCTATCCCAGAAGATGTCTGTCCAGAAGATGTCTGTGCTATCCCAGAAGATGTCTGTCCAGAAGATGTCTGTCCAGAAGATGTCTGTGCTATCCCAGAAGATGTCTGTGCTATCCCAGAAGATGTCTGTGCTATCCCAGAAGATGTCTGTCCAGAAGATGTCTGTGCTATCCCAGAAGATGTCTGTGCTATCCCAGAAGATGTCTGTCCAGAAGATGTCTGTGCTATCCCAGAAGATGTCTGTGCTATCCCAGAAGATGTCTGTGCTATCCCAGAAGATGTCTGTCCAGAAGATGTCTGTGCTATCCCAGAAGATGTCTGTCCAGAAGATGTCTGTGCTATCCCAGAAGATGTCTGTGCTATCCCAGAAGATGTCTGTCCAGAAGATGTCTGTGCTATCCCAGAAGATGTCTGTCCAGAAGGTGTCTGTGCTATCCCGGAAGATGTCTGTGCTATCCCAGAAGATGTCTGTCCAGAAGATGTCTGTGCTATTCCAGAAGATGTCTGTGCTATCCCAGAAGATGTCTGTCCAGAAAATGTCTGTGCTATCCCAGAAGATGTCTGTGCTATCCCAGAAGATGTCTGTGCTATCCCAGAAGATGTCTGTCCAGAAGATGTCTGTGCTATCCCAGAAGATGTCTGTCCAGAAGATGTCTGTGCTGTCCCAGAAGATGTCTGTGCTATCCCAGAAGATGTCTGTGCTGTCCCAGAAGATGTCTGTGCTATCCCAGAAGATGTCTGTGCTGTCCCAGAAGATGTCTGTGCTATCCCAGAAGATGTCTGTCCAGAAGATGTCTGTGCTATCCCAGAAGATGTCTGTCCAGAAGATGTCTGTGCTATCCCAGAAGATGTCTGTGCTATCCCAGAAGATGTCTGTCCAGAAGATGTCTGTGCTATCCCAGAAGATGTCTGTCCAGAAGATGTCTGTGCTATCCCAGAAGATGTCTGTGCTATCCCTGAAGATGTCTGTCCCAGAAGATGTCTGTCCAGAAGATGTCTGTGCTATCCCTGAAGATGTCTGTCCCAGAAGATGTCTGTCCCAGAAGATGTCTGTGCTATCCCAGAAGATGTCTGTCCCAGAAGATGTCTGTGCTATGCTATCCCAGAAGATGTCTGTCCAGAAGATGTCTGTGCTATCCCAGAAGATGTCTGTCCGGATGTCTGTGCTATCCCAGAAGATGTCTGTCCAGAAGATGTCTGTCCGGATGTCTGTGCTATCCCAGAAGATGTCTGTCCAGAAGATGTCTGTGCTATCCCAGAAGATGTCTGTCCAGAAGATGTCTGTCCAGAAGATGTCTGTCCAGAAGATGTCTGTGCTATCCCAGAAGATGTCTGTCCAGAAGATGTCTGTGCTATCCCAGAAGATGTCTGTCCAGAAGATGTCTGTACTATCCCTGAAGATGTCTGTGCTATCCCAGAAGATGTCTGTGCTATCCCTGAAGATGTCTGTGCTATCCCAGAAGATGTCTGTCCAGAAGATGTCTGTGCTATCCCAGAAGATGTCTGTCCCAGAAGATGTCTGTCCAGAAGATGTCTGTGCTATCCCAGAAGATGTCTGTGCTATCCCAGAAGATGTCTGTCCAGAAGATGTCTGTGCTATCCCTGAAGATGTCTGTCCAGAAGATGTCTGTGCTATCCCTGAAGATGTCTGTCCAGAAGATGTCTGTGCTATCCCAGAAGATGTCTGTGCTGTCCCAGAAGATGTCTGTCCAGAAGATGTCTGTGCTATCCCAGAAGATGTCTGTGCTATCCCAGAAGATGTCTGTCCAGAAGATGTCTGTGCTATCCCTGAAGATGTCTGTCCAGAAGATGTCTGTGCTATCCCTGAAGATGTCTGTCCAGAAGATGTCTGTGCTATCCCAGAAGATGTCTGTGCTGTCCCAGAAGATGTCTGTCCAGAAGATGTCTGTGCTATCCCAGAAGATGTCTGTCCAGAAGATGTCTGTGCTATCCCAGAAGATGTCTGTCCAGAAGATGTCTGTACTATCCCTGAAGATGTCTGTGCTATCCCAGAAGATGTCTGTCCAGAAGATGTCTGTGCTATCCCAGAAGATGTCTGTCCAGAAGATGTCTGTGCTATCCCTAAAGATGTCTGTGCTATCCCAGAAGATGTCTGTCCAGAAGATGTCTGTCCAGAAGATGTCTGTGCTATCCCTAAAGATGACTGTCCAGAAGATGTCTGTGCTATCCCAGAAGATGTCTGTCCAGAAGATGTCTGTGCTATCCCAGAAGATGTCTGTGCTATCCCAGAAGATGTCTGTCCAGAAGATGTCTGTGCTATCCCAGAAGATGTCTGTCCATATGTCTGTCCAGAAGATGTCTGTCCAGAAGGTGTCTGTGCTATCCCTGAAGATGTGTCCAGAAGATGTCTGTGCTATCCCAGAAGATGTCTGTGCTATCCCTGAAGATGTCTGTCCAGATGTCTGTGCTATCCCTGAAGATGTCTGTCCAGAAGATGTCTGTCCAGAAGATGTCTGTGCTATCCCTGAAGATGTCTGTCCAGATGTCTGTGCTATCCCAGAAGATGTCTGTCCAGAAGATGTCTGTGCTATCCCAGAAGATGTCTGTCCAGAAGATGTCTGTGCTATCCCAGAAGATGTCTGTGCTATCCCAGAAGATGTCTGTCCAGAAGATGTCTGTGCTATCCCAGAAGATGTCTGTCCAGAAGATGTCTGTGCTATCCCAGAAGATGTCTGTGCTATCCCAGAAGATGTCTGTGCTATCCCTGAAGATGTCTGTGCTATCCCAGAAGATGTCTGTGCTATCCCAGAAGATGTCTGTCCAGAAGATGTCTGTGCTATCCCAGAAGATGTCTGTCCAGAAGATGTCTGTGCTATCCCTGAAGATGTCT
>NC_134889.1:4452871-4455371 GCF_041734735.1 Babylonia areolata
TTTTTTTTTTACACTAATATTCACACGCATTCCCTTTCCTTTATACACTACTTTACTCCTTTCCGTCTAAAAACACTTATAGTGAATAGACGTTAAACTGAAGAACACACACACACACACACACACACACACACACACACACACACACACACACACACGCAACTGCTTTGTGATGTTTCGGTTTCCGGTTTTATCCGTAAGTATCCGTATCCTTATCATTTGAATGGGAGAACTGACAACAGTCGACTGGTGTCAATGCAGGATATTTCAGGAAAAAATTAATTTTATTTTGAGTTTGTGAAGACCAGACTGCCAAATTCTGTATTCACTTACAGAATCACACACAGTGAATGCATGATTTGCTTGATTTGGGTTTTACGTGGACTGACTGCGAGGGAGCGTGGCCTTTTCATCATTCTTTTTTTTTTTTTTTTTCAAATATTCTTTTGAACTGACCTACCAAAACATTGTTTTTTTGGTTTCTTTCCCGTTTAGTTTGAAGAACTGCACGGGTTCGTACCCAGCCTTGAGATACGTGACCCCGGTCCACCCCCCCCCCCCCCAGCCCCCTCTCCTCCTTCCTCCCTACCCCCCCCCCACCCACCCCTCCACACACACACACACACCCACTCACCCACTCCTCCTTAGCAGTGGGCGGGGCAGTTTCAGTTTCAGTTTCAGTTGCTCAAGGAGGCGTCACTGCGTTCGGACAAACCATATACTTACACCACATCTGCCAAGCAGATGCCTGACCAGCAGCGTAACCCAACGCGCTTAGTCAGGCCTTGAGAAAAAAAAACAACAACAAAAAACAAAACAAAACAAAAAACGGGGGAATAAATAATAGATAAGCTTACATAAATAAATAAATAAATGAATAATAATTATAATATAGAAAAAGGTAGTAGTAATAATAATAGTAATACTAATAAAATGATTTTTTTTAAATAAATAAATAAATAAAAAATAAAATAAAAAAATTTTTCGCGGCAACAAGCAACATGATCTGATTTTGGTTGGATTCCAGAGAAAAGACACCTCGGAGGTGATGACAGTCTCCTATGAGAACGTGTCCGTCTTGCGAAAACTGTCAGCGCTGAAGAACGCCCCTGGACATGAGAACAGTTTTTATCAGGTGAGAAGAAAGTCTGATCACCCCACCCCCCACCCGAATCTTCTTCTTCTTCCTCTTCCTCCTCCTCCTTCTCCTCCAAATGCTTGCTTGTACTCAGTCCACTAGCTGCCATGCCGTGATGAATGAAAAATTGAATGTATGTGTGATCGTGATGGCAAATGAACAGTAAGTGCGTGTGTGTGTCTGTGTGTGTTTGAGTGTGTTAGCGTGAATGTGTACGTATGTCTTTGTTTGCTTGTTTTATAATGTGTGTGTGTGTGTGTGTGTGTGTGTGTAAGTACGTACGTACATGATAATGTACCAACTGTTCTTTTCATTGCTTTGTTATTACTTGTGATAGACTATTCCAGTTACTATTCTTATTCGTCGTTCTTATTATTTTATTTTATTTCATTTTATTTCTTTATTTCTGTTTTGTGTCGTTCTTTATTTTTATGTTTTGTGTCGTTAAATGGGCAGAATTGTAAAAAAAAAAAAAAAAAGGACTTTACTGCGCCTTATTCGTTACCCATTAAAGATTCAATCAATCAATCAATTTTCTCCTGAAAGTCATCTTATTTGTCCGTTGTGTGAAGATGCACGTGAAAGTGAAGTACTTTTTTTTTTGAAGTGTATTTGTTCCGCTCTGGAGAAACCTCAAAACTACTCCCTGAAATGTTTTGATCTTTGCAATGCATATGACGTCAGTGACTGAGGATGTTGACACACACAATTCGCCGTCTGTGTTCTGCGTTTGGGATTGAGTTGATTCGTTCTTTGTGGTTGGTTTGGGGGGAGAAGGGTGGGGGGTAAGGGGGGGGGGTAGGGGTACTGTTAGGGGTGGGGGTGGGGGAGGTCATTTTGTCGGTTGATTGATCATGTGGCTGATTGCTTGGTTGATTATCAGTCGGACTGTCGTGAAGATTTCAAATCGATCGCTTATCTCTTTCTCGTATTTTGTTCTCTTTGTAACTCTCTTCTCTGTCTGTCTGTCTGTCTGTCTGTATCTCTCTCTCTCTCTCTCTCTCTCTCTCTCTCTCTCTCTCTCTCTCTCTCTGTGTGTGTGTGTGTGTGTGTGTGTGACTGTCTCTCTCTTTAGAACCTTGGCTATCCAACAAAATGTCAGTAATTCCTTTGCAGTTTCTTTGCTCAATGTAATCAGTAAATATACTAAACTTAAAGCTTTACAAGTGGTTAGAAAACAACAATACAATCTCAGAGAGTTTAGCCGGTTTCCGCAACAACAACAAAAGTTCTACAACTGACCAGATCTTTAATTTGTTTGCAATAGCACAAAAATGTTTAAGCAGAAAGGACACAAATTATACGTTGCTTTTGTCGACATTAAAAAGGCCTTTGACTCGGTAAATTACGAGAAGTTATTGG
>NC_134889.1:4460371-4465371 GCF_041734735.1 Babylonia areolata
AGGGTGTGGGGGGGGGGGGGGGGGAGGAGGAGGGGGGGTATGTGTGTGTGTGTGTGGAAGGATGGGGTAGGAGTGATGGGAGATGTGTGTGTGTGTGTGTAGGGGGGGGGGGCGGCCTGGAGGTGGTGGTGGTGGTAAGTCTTTTCTGGCTGCTGTTTTCACCTTGTGTGCTGTGCACGACCGGGAAAATTCCATCGGAGTCTGGAGTAAGATTCGCCAGCTGTGTGTGTGTGTGTGCGTGCGCGTGTGTGCGTGTATGTGTGCGTGCGTATGGATGTGTATGTAGTGTGTGTATGTGTGCGTGCGTGTGTACGTGAATGAGGAAAGCTGTTGACGTTACATGATTCGAGTTGTTTGTTGAACAAGTACCAAAAAAAAAAAAAAAAAAAAAAAAAAGGAGAATGTACTGCGCCGGTTTGTCGGCCGTTGTTGCAGTTGTTTAACTCTCTCCATACGAACGGCGAAAGAGACGACGTTAGCAGCGTTTCACCCCAACTTACCATCATCAAAATATTGCAAGCGGAAGGCTCTTATACTGAAGAGGTGAATGTTGACAAAGAATACCACAATTCTGACGACGGAAGCTATAGGTTGGGTCATTCAGACACCCACTGGACATCCGAGGGGTCTGTGTAGAGGAGAAGAGAGGACTGGCCGTACTGAGTGAGTTAAAAGTAAAGGGAAAAATCAACCAGTACAATGGCAAGTTATGCTTTCCTTGTTATCAGTCGGCGCTGTTCTTCTTCTTCGTTCGTGGGCTGCAACTCCCACCATCGTCAAGTTCACTCGTATTATATATATACACGAGTGGGTTTTCACGGAGTTTACGTGACCGTTTTTATTGACCCCGCCTACAAGGCCGGCAGCTACGCTAGTTCGTTTTTGCCGGGGTTAGTCGGCGCTTTGATTTCGGATTCATAGATATTGAAATAATTCTCAGTTACCTTAACCACAGTCACTGTTGACGAAACTAAGCGTGAACGAAGTTGTATATTCCATTGGCTTCTCACAACTACCACATTTCTCAGCAAGACTGACACAGTTTCAGTTTCAGTACTAGCTCAAGGAGGCGTCACTGCGTTCGGACAAATCTATATACGCTACACCACATCTGCCAAGCAGATGCCTGACCAGCAGCGTAACCCAACGCGCTTAGTCAGGCCTTGAAAAAAAAAAAAAAAAAAAAAGGTGAATAAATAATAGATAAGCTTACATAAATAAATAAATAATGATTATGATATAAAAAAGGTAGTAGTAATGATAATAATAATAATATAAAAAAAATCAATAAATAAGACAACAATGATGATAAATAAGCAAATAAATGTAAAACATGAAGACACACATTCACACATACACCCACACATGCATAACAGATATGCACCAAACATGCAGTTTCACAGATATGAAAGCACAGTCAAATACATATAAACGTACATGAGCTCCAACACACACACACACACACACACACACACACACATTACCCTGCACCTCCTCTACCCCGCTCCTCCACACACTCATTTCTAGTCTATGTATCGCTGCTTCCACGGCACACACACACACACACACACACACACACACAGAGCAAAGTCTTTGAGTGAACCAGAGTTGACAGGAGCAGCATCAGTGTTGTCTCAGTGACCTGACAGACTGTAGTGTCATAAAGCAGATACAGTAGACTCTTTGCCGTCAAGTTGCAACAGACAGTCGAAAAACTGAAAGGATCATTCCAAACTGTTGAAAAAACTGATGTTGCTATTTTTTAACTCAGTACTGTACGCGAAACACTCTGAAAGAAATGTGCATATGTGTCAATATTGGTAATAACAACAATTTATTTCATGATTTCATGCGGGGATGGAAGCGACTATTCCCAAACAATAGAGACGACAAACACTGAGAAAAATTCTGAAAACAACAACAACAAAAAACCCTCTTTTATTTACCTGTGTGCTAGCTGCCAGAATCGTTTGCCATGCATACTAACTGAACAGCATTGACTTGGAGTTGTGTGTGCCTTGTGAATGGACTGAGAGAGTAACCATCCTTCAGTTTAGTTGCTGTGTAATCCTTGAAAACTATACCAGCCTCATTCTTCTTTCATCTCGGTAAAACTGTCGAACAGTTAATACTGAACTCAACACCCCAGTTTCGTCTGCAAGGACAAAAATGGGTCAGATCATTCCGACCAATGAAACAACGCGAGAAGATCACGTGACCAGCACGGCTTCCGTCAACCAAACAAACAAGTCTCACACACCTCGCCACTCGAACAGTTCAGATGTTCTGGCAGCAGCTGTTTGTGTAGAGCTGTTGTGTGTCTGCATCTGTCTGTGTGCGTGCCCAGTTTCGAATCGTGGAGGTTAGATAACACTATTTTTTCTAGTGGGCAGGAGTTTCTCATTGTGGTTTTGTGAGTTGTGGGAAGGGGCCCTGTTTATGGCCTGTTTCGATTCCAGGGTAGAATGTTTTGTTGTGCCCGTACTTGGACACAATACGACGTTGGACATGATTTTTCGAGGGTATTTGCTGTGTTTATTCTGAACCTTTTTTTTTTTGTTCTGGATTCTGCAAGCTGAGTCTGTGGTAAGTGCTTGTCTGTTTGGTATTTTTGTTGTTGGTTGGTGTTCACTGTCTCTTGTCTGATTTGCTGGTTTCCGTTTCTATCTGTCGTCCCTCTCATCTCTCTCTCCCTCTCTCTCTCTCTCGTTCTCTCTCTTTCTCTCTCTCTATCCCTCTCTCTCTCTCCCTGTGTGTGTGTGTGTGTGTGTTGCTCTCCGCTTTTGTCACACACACACACACACACACCATACACACACTGACACACACGCACACACACTAACACACACTGACACACACACACACACACACACACACACACACACACATATATATATATATACACACACACACACACACACACTCACTCACTCACACACACACACACACAAACACGCATACTTACACATACACACATCTCACCAAACCACCGCAGCCAAATCAACACAAAACAGAGACAGTGAGAGAGAGAGAGAAGTGAGAAAGCCAGCCACTGAGTGCAGGTGTGTGTGTGTGTGTGTTTGCCTGCCAAAACTCCAGACGGCAGAGCACGTGTTTCACGTGCCGTGTTGGCTGAGCTGCTGTGTCGGTTTACACAGTGCCTATGCCGCGACTGCAAAGTTGGCCTGCGAATGAGAGGCCCACACCAGAAAAAACAGCACTGTGCTAAAATTACGGTGCCTCTCTTCCAAGTCCATTCTTGTTTCACACACGCTTTCTGCGCAGTTGCACTGGCAGTGAACACCACCTTCCAAACTCACTTTAACAAGTCAAACACTACATCCCCCCCTACCCCCTCCCCCCTCCCCCCCTTCTGCCTTAGACCCTCACTCCCCAATTTCGGGTTAAAAACTTTGTACCAGGTAAAAAATAAAATAAAATAAAATAAAACTTGTAAATTCACACCCCCACCCCCTATTTAAAAAGAAATATATCATGGGTAATTCACTCAATTCTAAAACAATTAGCATGGGTAATTTTCATGGGCAGTTTTTGTTCACAGATGAAACATTAATAGATGTTGTAGTAACCCATTTTCAGTGTTTTTTTGACTCTGTACTGATTGAGACTCCATTTTGATGTGGATTCAGTCGCTGAACTAACGTGCCGCCATCTTGATCTTTTGCTTTGGATTCCCGACAAGTATCAGTATCAGTAGGTCAAGGAGGCGTCACTGCGTTCGGACAAATCCATATACGCTACACCACATCTGCCAAGCAGATGCCTGACCAGCAACGTAACCCAACGCGCTTAAGCCTTGAGAAAAAAAACAAAATTAATTAATTAATTAATTAATTATCGTTTTGTTTTTCTTCTTCTTTTTTATGCTTTTGATTTTTGTTTGGTTTTGTTTGGTTTTGTTTTTCGCTCTTTTTTGGGGGGAGGGGGGGGGGGGTTGTTGTTGTTGTTGTTGTTGTTTTTAAAGGAGAAGCATTCAGCTTGGAACTGCTCCTTAAACGACATTCATGGAGCTGCGAACGTCATCCAAAAGGAACTCTGTTGTTTGTTGTTGTTTTTTTTGGGGTGGGGGGGGGGGGGTTCTTCAAGGTGTGTGTGAGGGGGTGTGTGTGTGTGAAGGGGGCTGGGTGCAAAGGGAGTGTGTGTGTGCGTGTGCGTGTGCGAGAGAGAGAGAGAGAGAATGTGTGTGTGAAAGAGTGAGAGATAGAGAGTGAGAGAATGTGTGTGTGTGTGTGTGTGTGTGTGTGTGTGCATATGCGTGTATGTGTGTGTATTTATGTGTGTGTGTGCGCGCGCGCCTGCCTGTGTGCGTCTGTGAATTTTTGTCTGTACTACACTTTCCGGTTAATAAACGTGTTTTTTTTTTCCAAGTAAACTTTTCAGTAGTGGCTGTGGCGTACATGTGTGTGTGCGAGTGTGTGTGTGTGTGTATGTGTGTGCGTGTGTGTGTATGTTTACTCTGATCCAGCATTGTGAATGTTTTGTCTGGAAACTGAAACAACCGACCCTGTGTCCTATCATCTTCCATGCAATAGAAGAAAAAAACCCGATAAATCAGCGTGTAGTTTCTGCTTGTTTATTGACTGTCCTCTAAGGATAAAAAAAAAAAAAAAAGCACTGTGATTGCAAATGCTTGTTTCGTAATCGGCCATAGAGTGACGCTGGTTGTTGTTGTTGTTCTTCTTCTTCTTCTCCTTCTTCGTCTTCTTCTCCTTCTTTTTCTTCTTCTTCTCAGTTCACTAGCTGCCATGCCATGATGAATGAAAAATTGAATGCATGTGTGATCGTGCTAGCAAATGAAAAGTAAGTGCGTGTGGGTGTGTGTGTTTGAGTGTGTGGGCGTGAATGAGTACGTATGTCTTTGTTTGCTTGTTTTATAATTGTGTGTGTGTGTGTGTGTGTGTGTGTGTATTTGTGTGTGTGTGTGTGTGGGTGTGCGTACGTACATGTAATGTACCAATTGTTCTTTTCAGCGCTTTGTT
>NC_134889.1:4477871-4532871 GCF_041734735.1 Babylonia areolata
CACAACACAACACAGCACAGCACAACACAGCACAGCACAAAACAGCACAGCACAACACTGCACAGCACAACACAGCACAGCACAACACTGCACAACACAGCACAGCACAACACAGCACAACACGGCACGGCACAACGCAACGCAATACAGTTTCAGTTTCAGTTTCAGTAGCTCAAGGAGGCGTCACTGCGTTCGGACAAAACCATATACGCTACACCACATCTGCCAAGCAGATGCCTGACCAGCAGCGTAACCCAACGCGCTTAGTCAGGCCTTGGAAAAAAAAAAAAAAAAAAAAAAAAAAAACAAACACACACACACACACACAAAAAAAACAACAAAAAAAAAAACGGGGGAATAAATAATAGATAAGCTTGCATAAATAAATAAATAAATAAATAATAATTATAATATAGAAAAAGGTAGTAGTAATAATATTAGTAATACTAATAAAATGATAATAATAAAACATAAATAAATAAATAAATAAGACAACAATGGTGATAAATAAGCAAATAAATGTAAAAAATGAAGACACACATTCACACATACACCCACACATGCATAACAGAAATGCACCAGACATGCAGTTTCACATATATGAAAGCACAGTCAAATACATATAAACGTACATGAGCTCCAACACACACACACACACACGCATTACCGTGCACCTCCTCTACCCCCCTCCTCCACACACTTATTTCTAGTCTAAGTATCGCAGCTTCCACGGCACACACACACACACACAAACACAAACACACACTCACAGAGATGAACACTTACTTGTACAAGCACATATGAAAGCACAGTCAAATACATATAAACGTACATGAGCTCCAACACACACACACACACACACACACATTACCTTGCACCTCCTCTACCCCCTCCTCCACACACTCATTTCTAGTCTACGTATCGCAGCTTCCACGGCACACACACACACACACAAACACACACTCACAGAGATGAACACTTACTTGTACAAGCACACACACATACGCCCATATCTCCCACCCCCAACTCCACACACGTACATACAAAGATATATATATATATATATATATATATATATATATATATATATATATATATATATATACACGTTCCAATATCCTGTTGCTCCCACAGTGTAGGCATGCATACACTCACATACCTCATCCTCTACCCCACCTCCCCCCGCACTCCCACCTCCCCTCACACACACACACACACACACACACGTACACATATCTCTCCTGACACTTGTGTACAGTTTCACTCTCGCGCATTCACAAACGCACTCAAAAGCACACATACACACAAACACACACAGCCGCCACTGACTGGCCGCAAGAGGGATGGGAAAAGATCTCTGATGCCAAGAACGTGGCGTCTAGTGTGTTGCTCGGTCTATTGTGTTTGGAAAGGCCCACAGAGACTCTGTTCCGTTTTGAAGAAATTTGCGCAATGTTGGTTTGGAAATGATGCCGATATTTGTTTGATTTGCAAAGCATCGTGCTCTACCTTTCATGTTAGATTTGCGGCCGCTCCCTCTCTCTGCTTCTATTTCTTTGAGGCGATCGATGGTGTGATGGCCTTGTACCTGTTCTTTTTGGTATTCTTTGACTTTTCTGAGGATTTCCGATTTTCCTAGATGTAGGCCGCTCGTTGGTGTTGCGTTACCAGCAAGTCTGTCAGCTCGCTCATTTCCCTTAACACCTGCATGTCCCGGGCAGTATGACCATGTGAGTTTTTTAATCTGAAAGTTGCGCATTGCGTTATGCCACTCTGGGCTTCCCATTCCGTTTTCAATTTTCTGTATGAGGTTCATTGAGTCGGTTAGAATCATGGCATGTTGGTTTCCGGGCGTATGGAAGGACGATAGCCACTGGAGGGCATGCAATGCAATACAATGCAATGCAATGCAATACAATACGACACAACACATCCATGATAGCGACTCGGTGAAACAGTTTCACGCCAGACACACCATCGTCATGTTCCATAACCCTCTCAGCGGGGGTTACGGCCCCTGCACTACGCGGTGTACGTGGACTACGTGGATTGCGTCAGACTGCTGATTGAGCGCGGTGCTGACGTCAACGCCACTGACGACATCGGCTACACACCCATCCATCTGTGTGCCAGAAAGGGCAACATTGAGTACGTCACTTTCGCCTGTCTGTCTGTCCGTCTGCCTGACGGACCTGTCTGTCCGTCTGCCTGTCTGTCCGTCTGTCTGTCTGTGTCTGTCTGTCTGTCCGTCTGTGTCTGTCTGTCTGTCCGTCCGCCTGTCTGTCTGTCTGTCTATCCGTCTGTCTATCTGTGTCTGTCCGTCTATCTGTTTTTCTGTCTGTCCGCCCGCCCGCCTGTCTGTCTGTCTGTCCGTCTGTCTATTGGTCTATCTGTCTGTCTGTTCGTCCGTCTCTCTTTCCGTTTGTCTGTCCGTCTGTCTATCTGTCCGTCTGTCTGTCTATCCGTCCGTTCGTCTGTCTGTCGGTCCGTCTTTCTTTCCGTTTGTCTGTCCGTCTGTCTGTCTGTCCGTACGTTCGTCTGTCTGTCTGCCTTGTGTGCGAGCGCGACGTGTATGAGTGCATGTGTGCGCGTTATGGCTAACGTGTATGTGTTTGTATATTCACAACCGACAGTTTGCGTATGCATGGTACTTATCTGTGTGTGGCTGTGTCTGTGTTTGTGTTTGTGCAAGCATGTGCACATGTGTATGTGTGCGTTTTGTGTGTGTGGAGGGGGGTGGGGAAGGGGCGTAGGGGGGGTGGGGGGGGGGAGTTGTGTATGTGTGTGTCTCTCTGTCTGTCTCTGTCTGTGTGTGCATATTTACATGTGAGCGTTCGTGTGAGTGAGTGTTTGTGTGTGTGTGTGTGTGTGTGTGTGTGTGTGTGTGTGTGTGTGTATTTACATGTCAGCGTTCGTGTGAGTGAGTGAGTTAGTTGAGTGAGTGTTTGTGAGTATGTGTGTGTGTGTGTGAGTGTGTGTGTGTCCGTCTGTGTGTGTGGGGGGGGGGGCGGTGTTGGCACGCGCGCATATGTGTGTGTTTTGCATATGTGCATGCATAAGTGCGTGCGCATTTTGTGTGTATGTGGTGTGCGTATGTGTGTGCCTACGTGCATGCATGTGTATGTTCTGTGAACGTGTGAGTGTGTGTGCGTGCGCGTCTCTCCCTCCCTCTCTCTCTCTCTCTCTCAACCACTGTGTGTGTGTGTGTGTGTGTGTGCAATGTGAATGTGTGTGAGTGAGTGAGTGCATGCGTGTGTGTGTGTGTGTGCGTGTGTGTGTGTGTGTGTGTGTGCAGGTCGATGAGGGTCCTGATAGAGGAAGGGGCCACAGTGGACTTCATGACGGGGGAGGAGGGGAGGGCGGAGGTGGAGGAGAAGAGTCGGGCCCTGGGTTATCTGACCATAGAGCCCCTCAACCTGGCCATTGAGAACAACCACGTCGACTGTCTCCGGTGAGTTGTGTAGCCGGTGTATATTTTTGAAGCTGAGCCTTCGACTGTCTTCGGTGAATTGTGGCCAGCGTACTGAACGCAACCTTTTGCAGCTGAGCCTTCGACTGTCTTCGGTGAATTGTGGCCAGTGTACTGAACGCAACCTTTTGCAGCTGAGCCTTCGACTGTCTTCGGGGAGTTGTGGCCAGTGTACAGAACGCCACATTTGCAGCTGTGCCTTCAACGGTCTCTGGTGAGTTGTACAAGTGTACACAACGCCACATTTTGAAGTGCAGCCTTCGACTTTCTCCTGTGTACACAACGCCACATTTTGAAGTGCAGCCTTCGACTGTCTCTGGTGTACAGAATGCTACATTTTGAAGCACAGTCTTCGACTGTCTTCGGTATACACAACGCCACATTTTGAAGTGCGGCCTTCGACTTTCTCCTGTGTACACAACGCCACATTTTGAAGTGCAGCCTTCGACTTTCTCCTGTGTACACAACGCCACATTTTGAAGTGCAGCCTTCGACTTTCTCTGGTGAACACAACGCCACATTTTGAAGCACAGCCGTCGACTGTCTCTGGTGTACAGAATGCCCCATTTTGGAGCGCTGCCTTCGACTGTCTTCGGTATACACAACGCCACATTTTGAAGCACAGCCTTCGACTGTCTCCAGTGTACAGAATGCCACAATTTGAAGCGCAGCCTTCGACTGTCTTCAGTATACACAACGCCACATTTTGAAGTGCAGCCTTCGACTGTCTCCAGTGTACAGAATGCCACAATTTGAAGCGCAGCCTTTGACTTTCTCCTGTGTACACAACGCCACATTTTGAAGTGCAGCCTTCGACTGTCTCCGGTGTACACAACGCCACATTTTGAAGTGCAGCCTTCGACTGTCTCTGGTGTACAGAATGCCACATTTTGAAGCACTGCCTTCAACTGTCTCCAGTGTACAGAACGCCACATTTTGAAGTGCAGCCTTCGACTGTCTCTGGTGTACAGAATGCCACATTTTGAAGCACTGCCTTCAACTGTCTCCAGTGTACAGAACGCCACATTTTGAAGTGCAGCCTTCGACTGTCTCTGGTGTACAGAATGCCACATTTTGAAGCGCTGCCTTCGACTGTCTCTGGTTTTCACAACGCCACAATTTGAAGCGCAGCCTTCGACTGTCTCCAGTGTACAGAACGCCACATTTTGAAGCGCAGCCTTCGACTTTCTCCTGTGTACACAACGCCACATTTTGAAGCGCAGCCTTCGACTTTCTCCTGTGTACACAACGCCACATTTTGAAGTGCAGCCTTCAACTGTCTCCAGTGTACACAACGCCACATTTTGAAGCGCAGCCTTCGACTTTCTCCTGTGTACACAACGCCACATTTTGAAGTGCAGCCTTCGACTTTCTCCTGTGTACACAACGCCACATTTTGAAGTGCAGCCTTCGACTTTCTCTGGTGAACACAACGCCACATTTTGAAGTGCAGCCTTCGACTGTCTCCGGTGTACACAACGCCACATTTTGAAGTGCAGCCTTCGACTGTCTCCGGTGTACACAACGCCACATTTTGAAGTGCAGCCTTCGACTGTCTCTGGTGTACAGAATGCCACATTTTGAAGCACTGCCTTCAACTGTCTCCAGTGTACAGAACGCCACATTTTGAAGTGCAGCCTTCGACTGTCTCTGGTGTACAGAATGCCACATTTTGAAGCACTGCCTTCAACTGTCTCCAGTGTACAGAACGCCACATTTTGAAGTGCAGCCTTCGACTGTCTCTGGTGTACAGAATGCCACATTTTGAAGCACTGCCTTCAACTGTCTCCAGTGTACAGAACGCCACATTTTGAAGTGCAGCCTTCGACTGTCTCTGGTGTACAGAATGCCACATTTTGAAGCGCTGCCTTCGACTGTCTCTGGTTTTCACAACGCCACATTTTTTATGCGCAGCCTTCGACTGTCCGGTATAGACAACGCCACATTTTGAAGTGCAGCCTTCGACTGTCTTCGGTATACACAACGCCACATTTTGAAGTGCAGTCTTCGACTGTCTCTGGTGTACAGAATGCCACATTTTGAAGTGCAGTCTTCGACTGTCTCCGGTGTACAGAATGCCACATTTATTTTTGAAGTGCAGCCTTCAACTTTCTCCTGTGAACTGTAGCTGGTGTATAGCCCGCCGCAGTCTGCAGCTTTGTATTTTGAAAAGGACTATGAAACTTTTTGTTGTTGTTGTTTATTTGTTTATTTTGTGTGTACTGAATTATGCTTTCTGGTTATTTTGATAAGCTTTTAATTTCAAGGGCGAGGAATCTTCTTCAATCGTGGGCCGCGACTCCCACATTCACTCAGTACACTAGCGTGCTTTTACCTGTTTGACTCTTTTTAGCCCCGCCATGTAGGCAGTCATACTCCATTTTCGGGATGTACATGCCGGGAATGTTCTTGTTTCCTTCACCCACCCAACGCTGAAATGGATTACGGGATCTTTAATGCGCGTATTACTTTGATCTTCTGCATGTGTGTGTACACACAAAAGCTGGGGGATTCAGGCTACTAGCAGGTCTGCGCATGTGGGAGGTCAGATAAAATCTCCACCATTTACCCGCCACGTGCCCGCGTCCGGGAATCGAACTCGGGACCCTCGGATTGAAAGTCCAACGCTTTAAACCACTCGGCTGTTGGGCCCGTCGGGCGTGGAGTCGGTTCAGGGCAGATGCTGGCTGGAGTCTTCCTGAACGAAGCTCCCCAGTGGAATCACGTTCTGACCCAGAATTACTCCGTGGAGTTAAATGGGGGTGAGGGGGGGTCATTTTGGGGCATGACACCGGTAAGGTAAGCGAGGTGGGGGTGGTGGTCAGCTGGTGTCGTCGTCGTCATTGTGACGTGTGTTTGTGACCGGTGACGTCACTGAAAAAAAAAGCTCGTGTTGATCGTCTTCGATGTGACCACTACTCCACTCCGCCACCCCACCCCCTTTACGTTCCCTTCCCCCCTTCCCCCCGAACCATCCCTCTCTACCCTCCCCATCACCCTCACCCCACCAACATGAAAACGGCTTCTGCACGGGCGTGTGGATGTACCCATTGTCCCATACGTCACTCACGCACGTTGCTTCGTCATGACAACGTGATCTTCGAATGGGTACATAGTTACGTCACTTTAAAGATTTTGATGCTGTGTGCATCTGAACTGTATCTGGAGCTATGTGTGTGTGTGTGTGACACCTGCTACCGAAGCCATATATATTTACGACGTCTGACCTTAGCTGTATCTAACTGTGATGTATAACATTTGCCTATATGGCCATTTATGTATTGCTCGTTTGGCTTTGAAGTTCTTTTTGTTTTTTTTTTGTCGTGTTTTTTACTCAGGGGATGATAACTTAAGCGGAATGGCTGGCGTCCTCAGCATGGCTTAGTCTTATTTGCCTTAAGGAGCTAAATGGTTAGGATGCTGTTTCATGAACTGTGTTTTGTAGGTTTGTCTTTGAAGGGTCGTGTGTGTGTGGTGTGACAGTATTGTGTTGACACGGTTGAGCATTAATTTTGTATGGTTTGACAGTCCCGATGTGAGCCCTTTGCGGTCGGCTGGACAACAAGCACCAATTAACAGTTCCAGTTCCTCAAGGAGGCGTTCAGACCAATCCACATACGCTACACCACATCTGCTAGGCAGATATGCCTGACCAGCAGCATAACCCAACGCGCTTAGTCAGGCCTTGAGTGCATGCTTACACAATTATCTGTGTACCTATCAGAGTGGATTTCTTTTCACATAGTTTTGCCAGAGGACAACACTCTCGTTGCCATGGGTTCTTTTTCAGTGCGCCAAGTGCGTGCTGCACACGGGACCTTGGTTTATCGTCTCATCCGAAGGAATAGACGCTCAGTTTGATTTTCCAGTTCAAGTGGAGTGATGGCCTAGAGGTAACGCGTCTGCCTTGGAAGCGAGAGAATCTGAGTGCGCTGGTTCGAATCACGGTTCAGCCGCCGATATTTTCTCCCCCTCCACTAGACCTTGAGTGGTGGTCTGGACGCTAGTCATTCGGATGAGACGATAAACCGAGGTCCCGTGTGCAGCATGCATTTAGCACACGTAAACGAACCCATGGCAACAAAAGGGTTGTTCCTGGCAAAATTCTGTAGAAAAATCCACTTCGATAGGAAAAACAAATAAAACTGCACGCAGGAAAAAATACAAAAAATCGGGTGGTGCTGTAGTGCAGCGACGCGCTCTCCCTGGGGGGAGCAGCCCGAATTTCACACAGAGAAATCTGATGTGATAAAAAGGAATACAAATACAAATTCAAACTTGGGAGAAAGGGCAAGAGCTGGGATTCGAACCCACACCCTCACGGGTTAACACAGTTAACAGT
Organism: Babylonia areolata; assembly: GCF_041734735.1. Classification (NCBI taxonomy): domain Eukaryota; kingdom Metazoa; phylum Mollusca; class Gastropoda; order Neogastropoda; family Buccinidae; genus Babylonia; species Babylonia areolata. Next base: position 4,485,683 of record NC_134889.1, read on the forward strand.
TACCTGTGACGGGCACAGGTTGTTGTTGGACCACGGGGCCCGGCCGGACCACAAGTACTTCATGGGTTACGAGATCAACCTGGTTCCCCTGGATCACCTGGACTGTCTGAGGATCCTCCTGCAGTATGGTGCAGACCCCAACGTCTTCAACAGGTGTGGTGGTGTGGTGTGGTGTGGTGTGGTGTGGTATGGTGTTGTGTGGCATGGTGTTGTATGGTATGGTGTGATGTGCTGTGATGTGCTGTGCTGTTGTGTAGTGTTGTGTGGTGTGATGTGGTATGGTGTGGTGTTGTGTGGTATGGTATGGTGTTGTATGGTATAGTGTGGTGTTGCACGGTGTGGTGTGGTGTGTTGTGTTGTGTGGTGTGCTGTTGTGGTTTGGTGTGATGTGGTGTGTGTAGTGATGTGGTGTGGTGTTGAATTGGTGTTGTGGTTTGATGTGATGTGGTGTGGTGTTGAATTGGTGTTGTGGTGTGGTGTTGAATTGGTGTTGTGGTAAGGTGTGATGTGGTGTGTTGTATGTTGGTATGGTATGGTGGTGTGTTGTGGTGTGTTGTTGTGGTGGTGTAGTGTGATGTGGCGTCGTGTTGTAATGTGGTGGTGTTGTGTTATGGTCTTATGGTGTTTTTATGTGTTGTGGTATTGTGTGGTGTGATGCGGTGTTGTGATGTAGTGTGGTGTGGTGTGGTATGGCATGGTGTGTTGTTTGGTGTGGTGTTGTTGTGTAGTGTGGTGTGGTGTTGTGTTATGTGGTGTTGTTGTGGTCTTGTGTTATATTGTGTGGCGTTGGTGGTGTGGTGTGGTGTCGTGTTGTGTATGTGTTCTGATATGGTGTGGTGTTGTGTTATGTGGTGTTGTTGTGGTCTTGTGTTATATTGTGTGGCGTTTGTGGTGTTGGTGGTGTGGTGTGGTGTTGTGTATGTGTTCTGATATGGTGTGGTGTTGTGTTATGTGGTGTTGTGGTCTTGTGTTATATTGTGTGGTGTTGGTGGTGTGGTGTCGTGTTGTGTATGTGTTCTGATATGGTGTGGTGTTGTGTTATGTGGTGTTGTGGTCTTGTGTTATATTGTGTGGTGTTGGTGGTGTGGTGTCGTGTTGTGTTCTGATATGGTGTGGTGTTGTGTTATGTGGTGTTGTGGTCTTGTGTTATATTGTGTGGTGTTGGTGGTGTGGTGTCGTGTTGTGTTCTGATATGGTGTGGTGTTGTGTTATGTGGTGTTGTTGTGGTCTTGTGTTATATTGTGTGGCGTTGGTGGTGTGGTGTCGTGTTGCGTATGTGTTCTGATATGGTGTGGTCTTGGGTTGTTCGTTGTGTGGTGTGTTGCTGTGTTTAATTGTGTTGTGTTGTTGTGGTCTGTTCACGATACGGGCCAGTTGACGTCGTTTCTACACACACTACACTTGATTCGAAGGATGGCTTACCAGCTACACACATAGTTTCTTATAACCCGGCATTGCAAATCGGCGCACGAAGTTGTTTGTTTAACCAAATAGACTCCCTGACTTTAGGATAACAGAATGACGTTACAACTATGCGTTCCAGATGCCAGATGGTGGCAGAACGGTTAAGACGCTCATCTACCAGTACAGTGTCCGTGAGGGTGTGGGTTCGAATCCCGCTCTCGCCCTTTCTCCCACGTTTGACTGGAAAATCAAACTGAGCATATAGTCATTCGGTTGAGACGATAAACCGAGGTCCCGTGTGCAGCACGCACTGAAAAAAAAGAACCCATGGCGAGATAAGTGTTGTCCTCCGGCAACATTGTGTAGAAACGAAGCGAATTTTTTTTTTTTTTTAACGAGGGTAGTGGAGTAAGCACAACTGTTGGTTTTTTTTTACATCCAGCCCTCGAGGGCAAAGAAGAAGAAGAGAAAAACAACAACAAAACAACAACAAAAAACAATGGCAAAACACACACACACACACACACACACACACACACACACACACACACACACACACACACACACACACAATTACATATGAAAATAAAAGGCATAAATGAAAGCATGTACATTACCTAATAAAGCACGACACGACAGACTATCATTGAAAAGATCAAATCATTAAGGGGTAAAAAAAAAAAAAAAAGAGGAGGAGAGATAGATTGACAGAGATGGGACATGGGTGGTGAATCAAAAGCAAACTTCATTTTCTATATTCATAAAAATATCACTGACGTTGGACCATAATCAGTACATCTTAGGATAAAGAGGTGCCAAGTTGGAGAGATTCATTAGGTATATTAGTAAGTTAGATTTGAATTTTTGAAAATTTGATTACGTTTATAAAGTTTCTGGGATATGATTCCATAACCACCCCGCCTGAATATGCAAGGCTTGATTTACATTAAAAAAAAAGATAGTGGTAAACGGAAGGTTTACATTATGTGAGTGTCGATAATTATTAAAACTAAACCAGAGAAGAAATCCACTCTGATAGGTACACACATATACTATAAAAACAACAGCTACAACAACACGCATTCAATGCCTGACAAAGCGGCCCCGTTGGGAATTATGCTGCTGGTGAGCCATCTGGCAGTACGGGTTAGTCCGAACAGAGAGAGCGACGCTTCCTTAGGAAGTTAAAATGAAACCCGTTCCACGGGCGCAACAGCCGAGTGGTGAAAGCGTTGTACTCTCAGTCTGAGGGTCCCGGGTTCAAATCTCGGTAACGTTCGCCTGGTGGGTAAAGGGTGGAGATTTTTCCGATCTCTCAGGTCAACATATGTGCAGGGCTGCTAGTGCCTGAACCCTCTTCGTGTGTATACGCACACAGAAGATGAAATGCTTGCGTTATATATCCTGTAATCCACGTCAGTGTTTGGTGGATTATGGAAACGAGAACATACCCAGAATGCACACCACCGAAAACGGAGTATGGCTGCCTACATGGCTGGGTAAATAAACAAAACGGTCATTCACGTAAAATGTTATATGTCTGTCTGAGTGTGTATGTGTGTGTGCCTGAAATCAGACTGAATGACACAGGAAACGACTGATGAGCGCGCCGCAATGGCAGCCGTCAGTCGGCTCTACCCAGGCAAGCAGCCTGTTGTGCAAATGACCCCAAGTTTGTAAAGCTTGGCTGCCTACATGGCGGGGTAAAAACGGTCATCCACGCAAAAACCCACTCATGTACATACGAGTGAACGTGGGAGTTGCAGCCCACGAACGAAGAAGAAGAAAAAGAAGTTGTAAAGTGCTTAGAGCTTGGTCTCTGACCGAGGATAGGCGCTGTATAAGAGTGGAGAGTGCCCTTGTGGTGAGGGACCAATGACAACCGACCTCATCCTTAAAGACTGTACGACGCATGCAGGATCCAGGAGGAAGTACTGGCCAACACCGACAGCAGTGGAAGCCAAGCTGTACGGCGCCCTGGAGGAACTGCGACGGACGGCAGCCTTCGTCGAGGACACCGGGCTGCTCATCTAACGGGAGGCGAACGAGGAATAATAATAATTATAATAATAATAATGGATACTTATACAGCACACTATCCAGAAATCTGCTCTAGGTGCTTTACAAAAACGCTTTGTTAACATAAAACATTACATCTATGTTACATACACACACCAAAATATGACTACACACACACACACACACAAACACACACACTGCGTACATACATTTTAACAATACATGTGTATCTAACAGCTACCATAACATATACGCACACATAGGCAGGCACAAACTTACATAAACGCACGCGCACACAATACACATTCATATACATGCATTTAGTTAACATAGTCAAGCACAGCTAACGCAAAGGAAGTGGACCTGCCACAATTGAACTTGCTGCCCATATCATATGAAATCAACGTGACGCCTCCTTGAGAAGGTAACCGAACCCTGTATTGATTTCAACAGATGCGGGGTGTCGCCCCTCATGAGGGCCTGCCGCCAGCAGAACCTGCCGGCGGCCAGGATGCTCATCAACAACGGGGCCCTGGTGGACCTCCAGTGCCCTCCCCGCTTCGACCAGAAGACGGCGCTGCACTTCGCCGTCACCAGTGGCAACGCGGCGCTCGTGCACCTGCTGTTGCGTCACCACGCGTCGCCGGCCAGGCCCGACGCGTACAAGTACACGGCGCTGCATGCGGCGGTGGCCTGCGACCGGCCCGACATGTGTGAGATGCTGCTCCGGTGGGGCGCCAAGGTGAGGGGATGGAGGGGAGGGAACGTTGTTCTTCTTCTGCTTCAAGTTGTTGTTGTTGTTCTTCTTCTTCATCATGTTGTTGTTGTTGTTCTTCTTCTTCTTCAGCATCATCTTGTTGTTGTTCTTCATGTTGTTGTTGTTCTTCTTTTCATTGTTGTTGTTCTTCTTCTTCTCTCTCTTCTTCATCTTGTTTTGTTGTTCATCATCATCATCATCTCCTTCTTCCTCCTCATCATCATCACCATCTTCTTCTTCATCAACATCCTCCTCCTCATCATCATCATCTTCTTCTTCTGTTTCTTCATTATCATAATTTTCTTCTTCTTCTTTTTCTTCTTCTTTTTCTTCTAATTCTTCTTCTTCGTCGTCGTCGTCGTCACCTTCTTTTTCATCATCATCAGCAGCAGCATTATCATTATCTTCTTTTTCATCATCATCTCTTCTTCATCATCATCTTCTTCTTCGTCGTCGTCGTCATCATTATCATCATCTTCTTCTTCTGCGTTCGGACAAACCCATATACGCTACGCCCCATCTATTAGGTAGATGCCCAGCGCGCCAGTCAGGCTTCGAGTGAACATTTGTGCACCTGTGAGTGTGTGGATTTCATTCACAGAACGTTGCCAGAGAACAGCCTTTTTGTTTCTATGTTTCTTGGATTTTGGGGGGTTTTTGTTGTTGTTTTTTGTCCAGTGCTAGCTGCACACGTGCACACGGGGCCATGGTTTTTCGTCTCATCCGAATGACTGGACGTGCGGTTTGATTTTGGGGAGAAAGGGCGAGAGACCGGGGTTTGAACCCAGACCCTCACGGACTCTGTATTGGCAGATAAGTGTCTTGGGCTACGTCCACACTAAAGGCCAGCCAGTCGCTGTCAGCATTTGGCTGAGAATTGTGTCCACGTTATTTTTGCGCTTCTCTCGCCATGTCTGTCGGCAGTAAAGTGATCACACTGGCCACCAGCCGTCTCAACACAGCTGCTGATTTTTTTTTTTTTTTTTTTTTTTTTTTTTTCTGCTGCCCCGTCATCTGCACCGTTTCAGTGCAGTGGAGTGGAGTGATGGCCTAGAGGTAACGCGTCCGCCTAGGAAGCGAGAGAATCTGAGCGCGCTGGTTCGAATCACGGCTCAGCCGCCGATATTTTCTCCCCCTCCACTAGACCTTGAGTGGTGGTCTGGACGCTAGTCATTTGGATGAGACGATAAACCGAGGTCCCGTGTGCAGCATGCACTTAGCGCACGTAAACGAACCCACGGCAACAAAAGGGTTGTTCCTGGCAAAATTCTGTAGAAAAATCCACTTCGATAGGAAAAACAAATAAAACTACACGCAGGAAAAAATACAAAAAAATGGGTGGCGCTGTAGTGTAGCGATGCGCTCTCCCTGGGGAGAGCAGCCTGAATTTCACACAGAGAAATCTGTTGTGTAAAGAAATACAAATACTCCCACGCCGCTCATTTAGGTTCCCCCATACACGGCCACAGCCGGGTTTGTCCGTCGTAGTTCCAGCGTCGGCAGTCCACAGGGAACCATCGATGTTAGGTCGCCAGGAGGCCACACACCAGAGGAGACCCTGCACTGCTGCTGAGTCACTTGGGTGGTGTTCAGTGGTGCCTGTTCTGTTTTAACGTACTTAGGACACCACCTACGAAGCCCCCTACAAACGACAATAATGGCTTAGTCCTTGAAGTGGATGACACTCGACTGTGTGGTCCCAGTCTCCCCATTTAAGCCCACAGCACACTCAACTCTGGGTAGGAGCCGGCCACGGGCCGAAAAACCCACCTCCGCTGGGATTCGAACCCGCGTCCTTCCAGCCGTCAGTCCGCGACGCTAACCACTTCGCCACGGCGGCTGGTCAGCTGCTGATTTGTCGTGAGCACACAGGTAAAAACGGATGGCTGGTCCAAGGGACGTAAATCTTCAGTTATACTTGTAGCATGAATCTCATAATTGGTTTCTTCTGTCTGGAGAGCGCCGTAGCTGACGGCAACTGGCCGTGTGTGACTGAAGTGTGTTGCTGTGTCAGGCTGACGGCAACTGGCCGTGTGTGACTGAAGTATGTTGCTGTGTCAGGTTGACGGCAAGTGGCTGTGTGTGACTGAAGTGTGTTGCTGTGTCAGGCTGACGGCAGCTGGCCGTGTGTGACTGAAGTGTGTTGCTGTGTCAGGCTGACGGCAACTGGCCGTGTGTGACTGAAGTGTGTTGCTGTGTCAGGCTGACGGCAACTGGCTGTGTGTGACTGAAGTGTGTTGCTGTGTCAGGCTGACGGCAGCTGGCTGTGTGTGACTGAAGTGTGTTGCTGTGTCAGGCTGACGGCAGCTGGCTGTGTGTGACTGAAGTGTGTTGCTGTGTCAGGCTGACGGCAGGTGGCTGTGTGTGACTGAAGTGTGAGGCTGACGGCAACTGGCTGTGTGTGACTGAAGTGTGTTGCTGTGTCAGGCTGACGGCAACTGGCTGTGTGTGACTGAAGTGTGTTGCTGTGTCAGGCTGACGGCAACTGGCTGTGTGTGACTGAAGTGTGTTGCTGTGTGAGGCTGACGGCAGCTGGCTGTGTGTGACTGAAGTGTGTTGCTGTGTCAGGCTGACGGCAGCTGGCCGTGTGTGACTGAAGTGTGTTGCTGTGTCAGGCTGACGGCAGGTGGCTGTGTGTGACTGAAGTGTGTTGCTGTGTCAGGCTGACGGCAACTGGCTGTGTGTGACTGAAGTGTGTTGCTGTGTCAGGTTGATGGCAGCTGGCTGTGTGAGGCTGACGGCAGCTGGCTGTGTGTGACTGAAGTGTGTTGCTGTGTCAGGTTGATGGCAGCTGGCTGTGTGTGACTGAAGTGTGTTGCTGTGTCAGGCTGACGGCAACTGGCTGTGTGTGACTGAAGTATGTTGCTGTGTCAGGTTGATGGCAGCTGGCTGTGTGTGACTGAAGTGTGTTGCTGTGTCAGGCTGACGGCAACTGGCTGTGTGTGACTGAAGTGTGTTGCTGTGTGAGGCTGACGGCAACTGGCCGTGTGTGACTGAAGTGTGTTGCTGTGTCAGGCTGACGGCAGCTGGCTGTGTGTGACTGAAGTGTGTTGCTGTGTCAGGCTGACGGCAGCTGGCTGTGTGTGACTGAAGTGTGTTGCTGTGTCAGGCTGACGGCAAGTGGCTGTGTGTGACTGAAGTGTGTTGCTGTGTCGGGCTGACGGCAGCTGGCCGTGTGTGACTGAAGTGTGTTGCTGTGTCAGACTGACGGCAACTGGCCGTATGTGACTGAAGTGTGTTGCTGTGTCAGGCTGACGGCAGCTGGCCGTGTGTGACTGAAGTGTGTTGCTGTGTCAGGCTGACGGCAGCTGGCTGTGTGTGACTGAAGTGTGTTGCTGTGTCAGGCTGACGGCAGCTGGCTGTGTGTGACTGAAGTGTGTTGCTGTGTCGGGCTGACGGCAACTGGCTGTGTGTGACTGAAGTGTGTTGCTGTGTCAGGCTGACGGCAGCTGGCTGTGTGTGACTGAAGTGTGTTGCTGTGTCAGGCTGACGGCAGCTGGCTGTGTGTGACTGAAGTGTGTTGCTGTGTCAGGCTGACGGCAGCTGGCTGTGCTGGCCTTAGCCTTTAACCATTCTGCCACCTTCCAACTTGGAGACGAAAAATGATGGAATGCCAGAAATTTGCAGATATAGTCGAAATAAGTTCGTTCCAGAAAAAAAATATTTGAATCCAAACATTTTTTTTTTCTTTCAGTTAACTGAAAAGCAGGGAGGACAGTGTGTTATAAATTTAGGTGTGGGGTGGGGTGGTGGTGGTGGTTGGCGGGGGGGTGTCTTCAACACGAAGATAACTTTGCCCTTCAAGGTAAACTGTACTACCCTGGGGTCCCTGCAATGTCAGTATTTGCCTTTTTTTTTTTTATTTCTTTCCTTTTTTTCCCCCTTTCATGGGCTTTAATCTATCCTGATGATAGCACTGCCAGCTTTGTGAATAGCCGCACCAGTAACGTCTTAGAGATTTGGAATTCCACAGTTTTCTCCTGCCTCCAGTCCCCGTGAAAGGGTTTTTTTAGGGGCGCGGGGGAGAGGAGGAGGGGGGACTTGGGGGAGGGGGTGTGTCGGATCCCACCGTTGCCACCGTGTCGTATGTTCTGATAGTCCTAGTCGTCTAGCTGAGACAGAGACGGCAGTTCCGATGCGTCGTCATGTTTAGCTGCTGTCTTGACAACGAGTCTCTCGAACGAAGATCTTAAAGGGAGATGACTCTATCCTACAGGAGAGGAGAGGGGGTGAGGGAAAGGCAGGGGTTTTCTCTGAAGCTGGAAGTCTCTCCCTCCGTAGTATGGCTAGGATATGGTTTCTCACACTGGCGTATTGAAATGTCACTTCAGTTGACCGCTTTGCCCCAGCGAGCCAGAGGATCTCCATTTCCGGTTCTTCTTCTTCTTCCACTCCCCACCCCCACCATCAAAATTTGAGGGTACCCCCCCGTACGCCTTCTTTTCACTAGACACGGTAAATGATGCTCCGTGTTCAGTGTGCACTTTGTACACGTAAAAGAACCCATGACAATAAAAGAGCCGTTCCCAGCGAATGTCTGTGGAAGACATCTTTGAGGAACATGCACGTTGGGAGAAACAAGCTGGAGGGGACCATCCGCCGTGGTCAGGTGGTTAGCGTCGTGAGTTGACGTGTGGGAGGACGCGGGTTCCAGTCCCAGTGGAGGTGGGGTGGGGGGGGGTTTCGGCCGTGGCAAGCTTCTCCCAGAGTTTTTTTGTTTTTGTTTTTTGGTGTGTTTTTTTTCCGGCCGTGGCTAGCTTCTGGCTGAGTAGGGTTTTTTAGGGGGGTTTTTTAAGGTTTTTTTGTTTTGTTTTGTTTTTCGGCCGTAGCTAGCTTCTCCCAGAGGTTTTTTTGTTTTTTTCGGCCGTGACTAGCTTCTTCCAGAGGTTTTTTGTTGTTGTTTTTTTTTTTCGGCCATGGCTAGCTTCTCCCAGAGGTTTTTTTTTTTGTTTGTTTTTTTTTCGGCCGTGGCTAGCTTCTCCCAGAGGTTTTTTGTTGTTTTTTTCGGCCGTGGCTAGCTTCTCCCAGAGGTTTTTTGTTGTTGTTTTTTTCGGCCGTGGCTAGCTTCTCCCAGAGGTTTTTTGTTGTTTTTTTCGGCCGTAGCTAGCTTCTCCCAGAGTTTATTTGGGTTTTTTTTCCGGCCGTGGCTAGCTTCTCCCAGAGTTTATTTGGGTTTCTTTTATTCGGCCGTGGCTAGCTTCTCCCAGAGGTTTTTTTTTTCCACCCAACCACCCCTTTCATGTCAAGGGCAGGGGTAACTTGCCTTCAGGCAAGATTATTTTTGTCTTGAATGCGGCCCCAGGTGGACGAGCGCTCTGACGAGAGCATGACCCCACTGATGCTGGCCTGTGCAACACGCGGCCTGTCCCGCCAACACGAGCTGGTGCAGCTGCTGCTGGAGAAAGGCGCTGACGTCAACGCCAACTCCGGCTACCTCACCTACACCTCCCCGGCCTACCTGACGTCACTGGTGGAGTACCTACGTAACATGGAGAGTGACGTCACCCTGCCCTTGCTGCAAACGCTGGTGCGGTACGGCGCCAACGTGCACTTTACGGGTGAGGGTTCGCGCGCGTGCGTGCACACACACAGTTTCAGAATCTCAAGCCGGCGTCACTACATTCGGACAAATCCATATACGTTACACCTCCTCTGCTTGGCAGATCCCTGAAGCAGCATAACCCAGGCCTTTAGTGCAGGCATGTATGTTTGTGTAACTTTCGGAGTGGATTTCTTCTACAGATTTTTGCCAGAGGACAACACACAGGTTGCCATGGGTTCTGTTTCTGTGTGCCACCAAGCGCGTGCTGCACTCGAGACTTTGGTTTACCGTCTCATCCGAATGACTTGACGCTGTGTGTGTGTGTGAGAGAGAGAGAGAGAGAGAGGATGCGTGTGCGCGCGCGTGTGTGCGTGCATACCTAAATCTGTGTGTGCCCGCATCCGTATGTGTATAGCCCCCTTATATGTGCATAATATGTATGTACAAGTGCAAGCGAGACAGCACAAAAATCGCCTTAAAAAAATGAATATGATTACCTGTCAGTGAAAACATGCGTGCTTGGTACATTCATTCACACACACACACACACACACACACCCACTGCCTTCCCAACACACACACACACACAAACACCACCACCACCACCACCCACACAGCTTGTGTCTAACCAACCCCACCCACCTACCCCCACACACAGGCGCCGCCACCAGGGTACGGGTACAGGACCCACACGGGGTCCTCAACTACCTGAAGCACGTCAAGGACCGGCCCGAGATCTACGGGCTGCTCGTGCGCACGGCCCGCCGCTTCGACGCTGACGCCATCCGCGGCTACCCCCACCTCAGCGGGGCCCAGAAGGAGGAGCTGCAGTTCCTGGCCCGCACCCCGCCCTCCCTCAAGCACTGCACGCGCCTCGTGCTAAGGGAGTGGCTAGGACGGAGCCTGCCTGTCAAGGTGGCCTTGCTGCCCGTGCCGGAGATCATCAGGAACTTTGTGCTCGGGGCTTGAAGGGTGAGAAACTGGGCGTCTTGGTTGATGGATGGATGACAGATGATGTTGTGGTGGTGGGCTTGAAGGGTGAAAAGTGGGTGATTTTGTCTCCTCGGGGCTTGAAGGGTGAGAAACTGGGCGTCTTGGTTGATGGATGGATGACAGATGATGTTGTGGTGGTGGGCTTGAAGGGTGAAAAGTGGGTGATTTTGTCTCCTCGGGGCTTGAATGGTGAGAAAACTGGGCGTCTTGGTTGATAGTTGGATGTTGATGTGGTGGTGGGAATGGTGGATGACTTTGTCCTCGGGGCTTGAATGGTGAGAAAACTGGGCGTCTTGGTTGATAGTTGGATGTTGATGTGGTGGTGGGAATGGTGGATAACTTTGTCCTCGGGGCTTGAAGAGTGAGAAACTGGACGTCTTGGTTGATGGTTGGATGTTGATGTGGTGGTGGGAATGGTGGATAACTTTGTCCTCGGGGCTTGAAGGGTGAAAACTGGGCATCTTGGTTGACGGTCGGATGTTGATGTGGTGATGGTGGATGACTTTGTCCTCGGGGCTTGAAGAGTGAGAAACTGGACGTCTTGGTTGATGGTTGGATGTTGATGTGGTGGTGGGAATAGTGGATAACTTTGTCCTTGGTGCTTGAAGGGTGAAAACTGGGCATCTTGGTTGGTGGTTGGATGTTGATGTGGTGATGGGGATGGTGGGTGACTTTGTCCTCGGGGCTTGTAGGGTGAAATAGTTGTCGGGTGAAAACTGGATGACTTTTTTCCCCCGGGTGAAAATGGGTGACTTTGTCTTCGGTGGCTTGAAGGTTGAAAACTGGATGGCTTGGTTGATGACGATGTTGTGGTTGAGGTGGCGATGGTGGTGGTGGTGCCTGGAGGAGGCTGGGTCTGAGTGGTGGGGGTGAGGGTGGTGGTGGTGGTAGTTGGTTTGTCGGTGAAAAGTCTTGATTGGAAAATTCGTCGTTGTTTTTTTCTTTTCCCCTAACCATGGTGTATATAATTCTTTTTTTTCAAGTCATGCTACTGATCTTGAAAGGGTTGTTGGTGTGTTTGATTGTTGGTTCGTTTTTCGTTTTCGTCTTAGTATAACGTCAGTGAATATAAATACAAATAACACTGTGCCGTGATAAGGCTTTTTGGTATGCATAGCTGGCATACTGTGAAAATTTCAGCCAGGAAAAGCAGGAAATATTTTCAAGATCACGGAATACAGTCAGCACCGTTTTAGGGTGAGCTACACACACCTACGTGCGTGCGCGCATGTACGCACACTCACACGCACATACACAACTTAATATATCTATCTGTACATATCAAGCCGAAAACACTGTACCTAACTTCTACAACGCTGAAAACTATGCAGACAGTAATAGTGATTTCTTATAATCCTGTTTTTTGCTTTCTAACAAAACGTCTTATAATGATGTTTGGTGTTGTTTTTTGACTCACTTGTGTAAACAAAGTGAGTCTATGTTTTAACCCGGTGTTCAGTTGTCTGTGTGTCCGTGGTAAACTTTAACATTTTTTCTGCCGTCAGCTGACACCAAATTAGGCATAAAAATAGGAAAAATTCAGTTCTTTCCAGTCATCTTGTTTAAAACAATATTGCACCTCTGGGATGGGCACAAAAAAAAGAAGAAAAAAAAAGCCTAATTATATGCAAACTGCATTTACTGTTATATTTTTTGTATTTTCTAAACTTGGCACTTTGATCTGATATTCTGACCCAACAACAAGAGCAGTCATTATTATCATTTTTTGTTCAAATAGGAACTTCTTTTGCTAAGCATGGAAGTTTTATTTATTTTGCAAACGTTTTGGTGCAGATAGCAAAAAAGGGAAATTACTCTGTAATTAATGCTAGGGGACTTAATTTGCTTTAAACTGATCTTTCTCATCTTAAACATTACATTTTGAAATTATACTCAATACATAAAAAGCTTGGATTTTTTTTTTTTTTTTTTTTAAATGTATCACAAGTGAGTCTTGAAGGCCTTGCCTCTCTTGTTTTAACACATTCTTACATAGTACCTGCTTGTGCGAGGGAACCAGAAAGTTTTGTGTGGAAAAGAGGTTAATGAAAACTGGCTTCCGAGACTTGTTTTGCAAGATGCTTTTATGGTCTGTACTTGGAAAACTTGTCGCTCACAGTTTGGAAGATCCTAGCGGATGCAGAACCGTTAATGGTTCATGCGGAAAGTCTGTGTGTGTATGTTGGAATTGATTGCATGTGGTGCGTGCGTCAGTGTCAGGGGGGTGGGGGTGGGGGTAGTGTGCGTTCTTTGGAATGGTGCCTGAACCTGTGTGTGTGTGTGTTTTTCTGTGTGTGTGTGTTGTTGTTTTTTCTGTGTGAGTGTGCGCGCGCGCGTCTTTTTCTGTGTGTGTGTGTGCGTGTGTGTGGGTGCGCGCGTGTGTGTGTGTGTGCGCGCGCGCATGTGGTGTGTGTGTCCATCGAGATCGATGATGACCATCGTTGTCATCCAGCTGGGGGATGGCTAAATAGTCCAATCTGCGCACGAAATGTTCGCTGACAGTTGGGGCAGACAAAGACAGGCATACCATTGTCAGGGAGCTTGTTTGCCCGTGACTTTCTGGCCTGCCTCTTCTGAACAGCTGCAGCAGTCCTGTTGGCCTCGCACAACTTGGCGCCTTTGTGCACAGCAGCACGCCATTTGTCACGGTCCACTGCAGATTCCTCCCAGGAGTCAGGGTTGATATCAAACGCTTTCAGAGAGACTTTCAGAGTATCTCTGAAGCGCTTCTTCTGACCTCCGTGTGATCTCTTCCCTTGTTGCAGCTCGCCATAGAAAAGCCTTTTGGGCAGCCGATGGTCTGGCATGCGCGCCACGTGTCCAGCCCAGCGAAGCTGGGACTGCATCAGGATGGTGAGGATGCTGGGAAGGGTGGCTTTTGCGAGCACCTCTGTGTCTGGGGTCTTGTCTTGCCACTTGATGTTCAGTAGCTTCCTGAGGCATGTTGTGTGGAAGTGGTTCAGCTTCTTGGCATGTCGTTGGTACACTGTCCAAGTTTCGCAGGCGTACAGTAGTGTGGGGAGAACTACTGCTCTGGAGACCTTTAGCTTGGTCTCAAGACTAATGCCTCTTCTGTTCCAGACATTTGCACTGAGTCTACCAAAAGTTGCTCTTGCAATCCTGACGTTCACTTCATCGTCGATGGTCGCATTTCGTGACAATGTGCTGCCAAGGTATGTGAACCGCTCCACCGCACTGAGTCTCTGACCGTTGACTGTGATGTTGGGCTCAACGTAGGGTTTCCCTGGGGCTGGCTGATGGAGAACTTCAGTTTTCCTCGTGCTGATGGTAGTAAGGCCGAAGTTCCTGCTGGCAGTGGCAAACTTGTCAACGCTGAGTTGCATGTCAGCTTCAGATCCAGCGTTGAGGGCACAATCATCAGCAAACAAAAAATTCTCTGATGATGTCTGTCATGACCTTCGTTTTTGCTTGAAGCCTTCTGAGGTTAAACAACTTACCATCTGTTCGGTACTTTAGGCCGATTCCAACATCGCCATCTCTGAAGGCATCAGTAAGCATTGAAGAGAACATGAGGTTGAACAGCGTTGGAGCCAGGACACAGCCTTGCTTGACACCATTTGTGACAGCAAAAGGAGCAGATGTTTTGCCTTTGTCCTGGACTCGAGCCTGCATGCCTTCATGGAATTGGCTAACCAAGGAAATAAATTTCCAAGGGCATCCGTACTTGGCCATGATCTTCCACAGTCCCTCTCTACTCACGGTGTCGAAGGCCTTAGTGAGGTCGACATAGGTGGAGAACAGATCAGCATTTTGCTCCTGACATTTCTCTTGCAGCTGCCTTGCAGCAAACACCATGTCGGTGGTTCTGCGCTCTTTCCGGAATTCACATTGGCTCTCAGGCAAATGACCTTGGTCAAGGTGTGCTGTGAGGCGGTTTAGTAGGATCCTGGCAAGTATCTTGCCTGCGATGGAGAGCAAGGAAATGCCCCGATGGTTATCACAGGCTTGCCGGTTCCCCTTTCGCTTGTACAAGTGAATGATAGATGCATCTTTGAAATCCTGGGGGATCGTCTCTTCTTTCCACATGAGTGAGTACAGCTGATGGAGCTTCTCAGTCAGCACAGTGCCTCCATCCTTGTAGACCTCTGCTGGTATGGAGTCTGAGCCAGGTGCTTTGCCACTGGATAGCAGACGAATTGCTTTCTGGGTCTCAAGAGGTGTTGGCGGATTGTCCAGTGCTTCGTTGATGGGGACTTGTGGGAGACGGTCTATGGCTTCATCATTTATGGAGGAAGGGCGATTTAAGACACTGTTGAAGTGCTCAGCCCAGCGTTCGAGAATTTTCTCCTTCTCGGTGATCAAGGTATTCCCATCTGCACTGAGGAGGGGGGATGATCCTCAGGATGTGGGGCCGTAGACTTCTTTAAGGCATCATAGAACCTCTTCATATCGTGCCTGTCAGCATATCCCTGGATCCCATCAGCTTTGTCACTCAGCCACTTATCCTGCATCTGGCGTAACTTTTGCTGAACAGTCCTGCGGATGGCATCGTACACATCCTTTTTTGATGTGGACTTTGGGTTGCTCAGGTAGGCTTGATGCAGACGGCGTTTCTCATCCAGAAGCTGCTTGATTTCATCACAGTTTTCATCAAACCAGTCTTTGTGCTTCTGGACATGGGTCCCAGGGTCTCTGAAGCTGTACTATAGATCAGCTCACGCAGGGTCCTCCAGTCAGACTCCACATTCTGGTTGTCCAGAGAGGCGGATTCCAGACGATCTTCCAGCCGCTCAACCAAAGGACTGTTTGATGGTGATGTTTTTCAGCTTAGCGATGTGAGCCGTTTTGGAGCCTTCTGGCCTTGGGGGCGTCTCTTGGGCTGGATTCGAATATTCAGCTTCGAGACTACAAGGCGATGGTCTGTCCAACACTCGGCGCCGCACATGGTCTTTGATACACGTACATCTTGCCAATCCCTTTTCCTGACGATGACATAATCGATGAGATGCCAATGCTTTGAGCGAGGGTGCATCCGTGATGTCCTGTTACGGGTAGGGAGGCAGAAAACTGTGTTGGTTATCAGCAGTTCGTGCTCTGCACATGTCTGAAGCAAAAGCAATCCATTTGGGTTGCAGTGGCCCACACCGTGCTTTCCAATCACTCCATCCCAGGAGATGTAGTCAGAGCCAACTCTAGCATTGAGGTCCCCAAGAATGATGAGCTTGTCTGCTTTAGGGATAGCAGCAATGACAGAGTGAAGGTTCTCGTAGAACTTCACCTTCACTTCATCCGGGTTGGTCATGGTTGGGGCGTAGGCACTGACAATGGTGAGGTGCTTCTGGCCAGATGCCAGTGGGAGTTTCATGGTCATAAGCCTATCGTTGACTCCCCCCCCCCCCCCCCTTTGGGATTCCAGCTAGCTTGCTGACAAGTGCTGTTTTTACTGCAAAACCAACGCCAGCCTCACGTCGCTCTTCGCTCCTCGTCCACTCCAGAAGAAGGTGTAACCAGATCCCCGTTCACAGAGCTCGCCTTCACCTGCAAGCCGAGTCTCACTCAAGGCTGCGATGTCAATGTTGTATCTGGCGAGTTCGGATGCAACTAGTGCCGTTCTCCTTTGGGGTCTGTCCGCGTTATCTCTGTCCAGGAGAGTCCTTATGTTCCAAAACGATCCTTGTTTTTTTCTTTTCTTTCTTGTTGTTTCGACCGCTGATGTAGGGTCCCCGCCAGCCCCGCGGTATGCTGGCCAGGGTGATATGGAGCAAGCAATTTTTAGGGCACATTTTCTAGCCCCTTTCTCATGCCAGGGAGGTGAGCAGTGTATTCCTAAAGAGGGCTGCTCAGACGCTCAGACGGCTGCCGGCTCCATCGCTGCTCCTGTCGACGAAGAACGACCCGATGGCCTGAGCCGCCTGCGTGCAGGTTTGCGGCTGCGACTGCCAGTATACCCACCAACCTGTCGTTTCGTCGCTCGCCTGTCGCCACAGGACTTGGGGGTGATGAAATGATGAAGGATGAAAGGTCATTTTGGATGACTGATGACTTGCGCGATGAGTTTGTTTAAAATGAAGAGGAGTTGCGCAACGTCGACCTCACTCTCGTCCGGGTCCACCAATTTCCAGTGGCAAGACTTAAGTCGAGACCGACTGGAGGATGAGCACGGATGCAGTGGATGACCAAGATATCCTTTCGGTGTCTCATCTTGCTCTCTGCACTCCAAAGTGCGTTGCTGTAACGCCTTCCTCTCCGTTGAACCGATAGGTTTCTTCCGCAGATTCTGCCGGATCCAGACTTCGCATGCATGGGTAGACACACCCCGGGGGCCAACTGCGTGTGGCATGCACACAGCACAGTGAGCTAGATGGCCGTCGGTGGCTCTCCTGAGCCAACGCCCTTTATGGATCTCCATGAGGGTGTCTAGCCACCCGCCTCCACCAGTCCCGGAAGGGAGCAGTGGGAGTGCGGTTTAGTCGCCGGAAACCCGACCCTGAAAGGTTGTACTGGACTGCAGGTTACCAGTAGCAGATCTAATGACCTGACCTGACAGTTGCGCGTGCATGTATGTGTGCGTTGTATATGTATGTGTGCGTTGTCCTGGTCAGGTCAGGTCATTAGATCTGCTACTGGTAACCTGTAATCCAGTAACAACCTGTTCAGGGTCGGGTTGCCGGCGACTAAACCGGCACTCCCACCGCTCCCTTCGGGACTGGTGAGGCGGGTGGCTAGACACCCTTATGGAGATCCATAAAGGGCGTTGGCTCAGGAGAGCCACCGACCGGCCATCTAGCTCCACCGTGCTGTGTGCATGCCACACGCAGTTGGCCCCCGGGGTGTGTCTACCCATGCATGCGAAGTCTGGATCCGGCAGAATCTGCGGAAGAAACATATCGGTTCAACGGAGAGGAAGGCGGTTACAGCAACGCACTGTGGAGTGCAGAGAGCAAGATGAGACCCCGAAAGGATATCTTGGTCATCCACTGCATCCGTGCTCATCCTCCAGTTGTCTCGACTTAGTCTTGCCACTGGAAATTGGTGGACCCGGACGAGAGAGTGAGGTCGACGTTGCGCAACTCCTCTTCACTTTAAACAAACTCATCGCGCAAGTCATCAGTCATCCTAAATGACCTTTAATCCTTCATCATTTCATCACCCTCAAGTCCTGTGGCGACAGGCGAGCGGACGAAACGACAGGTGTGGTACACTGGCCACGTCGCAGCCACAGACCTGCACGCAGGCGGCTCAGGCCATAGGGTCGTTCTTCTCGACAGGAGCAGCGATGGAGCTCGGCAGCCGTCTGGGCGTCTGAGCAGCCCTCTTTAGGAATGCACTGCTCACCTCCCCTGGCATGAGGAAGGGGCTAGAAAAGGTGCCCTAAAAACTGCTGCTCCATATCACCCTGGCCAGCATACCGCGGCTGGCGTGGACCCTACATCAGCGGTCGAAACAAGAAAGAAAAGAAAAAAACAAGGATCGTTCTCTCCCCATTGGTGCTTGGAACATAAGGACTCTCCTGGACAGAGATAACGCGGACAGACCCCAAAGGAGAACGGCACTAGTTGCATCCGAACTCGCCAGATACATCATTGACATCGCAGCCTTGAGTGAGACTCGGCTTGCAGGTGAAGGCGAGCTCTGTGAACGGGGATCTGGTTACACTTCTTCTGGAGTGGACGAGGAAGCGAAGAGCGACGTGAGGCTGGCGTTTGGTTTTGCAGTAAAACAGCACTTGTCAGCAAGCTAGCTGGAATCCCAAAGGGGGGGGGAGTCAACGATAGGCTTATGACCATGAAACTCCCCCTGGCATCTGGCCAGAAGCACCTCACCATTGTCAGTGCCTACGCCCCCAACCATGACCAACCCGGCTGAAGTGAAGGTGAAGTTCTACGAGGACCCTTCACTCTGTCAATGCTGCTATCCCTAAAGCCGACAAGCTCATCATTCTTGGGACTTCAATGCCTAGAGTTGGCTCTGACTACATCTCCTGGGATGGAGTGAATGGAAAGCACGGTGTGGCCACTGCAACCCAAATGGAATTGCTTTTGCTTCAGACCTGTGCAGAGCACGAACTGCTGATAACCAACACAGTTTTCTGCCTCCCTACCCGTAACAGGACGTCATGGACCCTCGCTCCAAAGCGATTGGCATCTCATCGATTATGTCATCGTCAGGAAAAGGGATAGGCAAGATGTACGTGTAACAAAGACCATGTGCGGCGCCGAGTGTTGGACAGACCATCGCCTTGTAGTCTCAAAGCTGAATATTCGAATCCAGCCCAAGAGACGCCCCCAAGGCCAGAAGGCTCCAAAACGGCTCAACATCGCCTAAGCTGAAAAACATCCACCATCAAACAGTCCTTTGTTGAGCTGCTGGAAGATCGTCTGGAATCCGCCTCTCTGGACAACCAGAATGTGGAGTCTGACTGGAGGACCCTGCGTGAGCTGATCTATAGTACAGCTCCAGAGACTCTGGAACCCATGACCAGAAAGCACAAAGACTGGTTTGATGAAAACTGTGATGAAATCAAACAGCTTCTGGATGAGAAACGCCGTCTGCATCAAGCCTACCTGAGCAACCCAAAGTCCACATCAAAAAAGGATGCGTACGATGCCATCCGCAGGACTGTTCAGCAAAAGTTACGCCAGATGCAGGATAAGTGGCTGAGTGACAAAGCTGATGGGATCCAGGGATATGCTGACAGGCACGATATGAAGAGGTTCTATGATGCCTTAAAAGAAGTCTACGGCCCCACATCCTGAGGATCATCCCCCCTCCTCAGTGCAGATGGGAATACCTTGATCACCGAGAAGGAGAAAATTCTCGAACGCTGGGCTGAGCACTTCAACAGTGTCTTAAATCGCCCTTCCTTCATAAATGATGAAGCCATAGACCGTCTCCCACAAGTCCCCATCAACGAAGCACTGGACGATCCGCCAACACCTCTTGAGACCCAGAAAGCAATCCGTCTGCTATCCAGTGGCAAAGCACCTGGCTCAGACTCCATACCAGCAGAGGTCTACAAGGATGGAGGCACTGTGCTGACTGAGAAGCTCCATCAGCTGTACTCACTCATGTGGAAAGAAGAGACGATCCCCCAGGATTTCAAAGATGCATCTATCAATCACTTGTACAAGCGAAAGGGGAACTGGCAAGCCTGTGATGACCATCGGGGCATTTCCTTGTTCTCCATCGCAGGCAAGATACTTGCCAGGATCCTGCTAAACCGCCTCACAGCACACCTTGACCAAGGTCATTTGCCTGAGAGCCAATGTGGATTCCAGAAAGAGCGCGGAACCACTGACATGGTGTTTGCTGCAAGGCAGCTGCAAGAGAAATGTCAGGAGCAAAATGCTGATCTGTTCTCCACCTATGTCGACCTCACTAAGGCCTTCGACACCGTGAGTAGAGAGGGACTGTGGAAGATCATGGCCAAGTACGGATGCCCTCGGAAATTTACTTCCTTGGTCAGCCAATTTTATGAAGGCATGCAGGCTCGAGTCCAGGACAATGGCGAAACATCTGCTCCTTTTGCTGTCACAAATGGTGTCAAGCAAGCTGCGTCCTGGCTCCAACGCTGTTCAGCCTCATGTTCTCTGCAATGCTTACTGATGCCTTCAGAGATGGCGATGTTGGAATCGGCCTAAAGTACCGAACAGATGGCAAGCTGTTTAACCTCAGAAGGCTTCAAGCAAAAACGAAGGTCATGACAGACATCATCAGAGACTTTCTGTTTGCTGATGATTGTGCCTCAACGCTGGATCTGAAGCTGACATGCAACTCAGGGTCGACAAGTTTGCCACTGCCAGCAGGAACTTCGGCCTTACCATCAGCACGAGGAAAACTGAAGTTCTCCATCAGCCAGCCCCAGGGAAACCCTACGTTGAGCCCAACATCACAGTCAACGGTCAGAGACTCAGTGCGGTGAAGCGGTTCACATACCTTGGCAGCACACTGTCACGAAATGTGACAATCGACGATGAAGTGAACGTCAGGATTGCAAGAGCAAGCGCAACTTTTGGTAGACTCAATGCAAATGTCTGGAACAGAAGAGGCATTAGTCTTGAGACCAAGCTAAAGGTCTACAGAGCAGTAGTTCTCCCCACACTACTGTACGCCCTGCGAAACTTGGACAGTGTACCAACGACATGCCAAGAAACTGAACCACTTCCACACAACATGCCTCAGGAAGCTACTGAACATCAAGTGGCAAGACAGGACCCCAGACACAGAGGTGCTCGCAAAAGCCACCCTTCCCAGCATCTTCACCATCCTGATGAAGTCCCAGCTTTGCTGGGCTGGACACGTGGCGCGCATGCCAGACCATCGGCTGCCCAAAAGGCTCTTCTATGGCGAGCTGCAACAAGGGAAGAGATCACACGGAGGTCAGAAGAAGCGCTTCAGAGATACTCTGAAAGTCTCTCTGAAAGCGTTTGATATCAACCCTGACTCCTGGGAGGAATCTGCAGAGGACCGTGACAAATGGCGCGCTGCTGTGCACAAAGGCGCCAAGTTGTGCGAGGCCAACAGGACTGCTGCAGCTGTTCAGAAGAGGCAGGCCAGAAAGTCACGGGCAAACAAGCTCCCTGACAATGGTATGCCTGTCTTTGTCTGCCCCAACTGTCAGCGAACATTTCGTGCGCAGATTGGACTATTTAGCCATCTGCACATTCACAGATAGATTTAAAAGCTGCTTTCAAGAATACAAGTTTTAAGACATGAAAAGTCTACTGTTGTTTATATATATATATATATATATATATATATATATATATATATAAATGACAAAAAAACAACAACAAACAAAACGGCAACAAACACGTACGTGTCGGCAATAAACCACACACACACACATCCCCCTTCCCCATCTCCCACACAAATTCATTGTGATTACAAATTTTTTTTTTTTTTTAAGTAATTCGAAACAAAATCAGTAAGCACGCCAAAAATATGTCAATACAATTAGAAAACCAGTCAGCTTTAATAACAAATGACATGTATACAATAAAAAAAGGACCACTCTGATATTATTTTTGTCCAGGTTAAAAAAAACAACAAAAAAACAATAATATATATATATATATATATATATATTATTGTAGCTAAAAGGATCTCATTTGTGCGTAAATATTATCTCTGGCATGAAATCTAGTCCAGTGAACGTACCTTTAGAAGAAAAAAGATATATATATATATATATACACACATACACAGAGAGAGAAATATTGCGTGCAAAATGTTCAAACCTCAAATCGGATCGCATGTGCGTGCGTGCGCGCGCGTGTTTGTGTGTCCGTATGCGTATGTGTATGAGAGAGAGAGAGATTGAAATGTTACTTCATCATAAACGAAATTTATCAACTTAACTGAAACACACTGACGAAAAAAAAACCAACAAAAATCAGGACACACACAATACCAATAAAGTCAGCCCGCAAACAGAAGGATGATGTGCTGTCATTAAAACGAAACAGCGTTTCACGATGCAAAACTGCGCAAAAAAAGTCCGCTGTCGAAACAGCGTTTCACGATGCAAAACAGTCCGCTGTCTAAAATTGACAATCAGCATTAGACCCAAGTCTGCTGCCCAAAATTGAGCTGACAATCTGCAGAATAAGGAAGTATATGTATCAGTTTAAAAGGATGCTGTTCAGTTAATATATTCATGTCTTTTAAAATTGGCGCTGAAATGATCTGATGTCCCCCCCCCAAAAAAAAGAACAAATCAAAAACAACAACAAAAAACACAGAACAACAACAACAAAAAAAAATCTCACGAAATGACACTGTAATTTGTTGTTGGCATCAAGCTGAAATAGGTTTCTGATGAAAGGCAGATTTTTCTTCCATAAATGATGATGAATTACTATCCTTGATTTTGTATCGGGATTGTTCAAATCCACTGTAAGGTTTCTTGGAAAGAAATGATTAGAGTTACGCTCTAGATTCATTCTCCTCTGTCATATTACCCACATGTCTGACACAATGGACAAAACACACACACAGAGACACAACAACAAAAAAAATCCATTATTCCACGTGAGTAGTCGTCGTCATCCATATATATAAAAACAAACAAACAAATGAACAGACATGAAATAAAATAAGACAGAATCAAGTAAAAGAAAAACGGTCGCATTTTAAACAGTGTTAAATCTAAATTAAACCTCGGAATTGTCTGAAAGGAAAAAAAAAGAAGAAGAAAACAAACAAACAAATATAAAAGAAAATAAGATAGAATTAGATAAAAGAAAAACGGCCGCATTTTAAACAACATGAAACTGAAATCAAACCTTCGAATGGTGTGAAAGAAAAACAGACAAAAATATGATAAAATAAGATAAGAACAAGACAGTTAGGGGCGTTCAGCCGCATTTTAAACAAATGTCAAATTGAAATTAAACCTCGGAGTGGTCTGAAAGGAAAAACAAACAAACAACATAAAATAAGTTAGAATAAAATAAAATAAAATAACTAGGAGTCCGGCATGGACGTTCAGCTGAAGTTTAAACAAGTCAAATTTTAAAATCAAACCTCGGAATGGTCTGAAAGGAAAAACAAACACAACATAATATAAAATAAGTTAGAATCAAATAAAATTAAATATCAGGTGTCAGTCATGGACGTTCAGCCGCATTTTAAACAAGTCAAATTTTAAAATCAAACCTCCGAATGGTCTGAAAGGAAAAACAAACACACAAACAAACACAACATAATATAAAATAATTTAGAATAAATTAAAATAAGATAACTAGGAGTCAGTCATGGACGTTCAGCCGCATTTTAAACAAGTCAAATTTTAAAATCAAACCTCCGAATGGTCTGAAAGGAAAAACAAACAAACACAACGTAATATAAAATAATTTAGAATAAATTAAAATAAGATAACTAGGAGTCAGTCATGGACGTTCAGCCGCATTTTAAACAACGTCAATTTTTTAAATCGAACCTCGGAACAGTGTGAAAGCAAAAGAAAACAAAACAAACAAATAAACAAAAATAAGATAAACATAAGAACGTGTCAGTCACTGACGTTCAGCCGCATTTTAAACAAACGTCAAATTTAAAATCAAACCTCGGAATGGTGTGAAAGGGAAAACAAACAAACAAAAATAAGAATGTGTCAGTCACTGACATTAAACCACATTTTAAACAGCATTTAATTTTAAAATCAAACCTCGGAATGGTGTGAAAGGGAAAACAAACAAACAAACAAAATTAAGATAAGAACGTGTCAGTCACTGACGTTCAGCCGCATTTTAAACAGCGTCAAATTTTAAAATCAAACCTCGGAATGGTGTGAAAGGGGGAAAAAAAACGAAAAACAAAAAAGATAAAATAAGAAACATTCAGCTGCATTTTAAACAAACGTCAAATTTTAAAATCAAACCTCGGAATGGTGTGAAAGGGAAAACAAACAAACAAAAATAAGATAAGAACGTTTTAAACAAACGTCAAATTTTAAAATCAAACCTCGGAATGGTGTGAAAGGAAAAACAAACAAACAAAAAAAGATAAAATAAGAAACATTAAGCCACATTTTAAACAGCGTCAAATATTAAAATCAAACCTCGGAATGGTGTGAAAGGAAAAACAAACAAAACAAAAATAAGATAAGAACGTGTCAGTCACTGACGTTCAGCCGCATTTTAAACAAACGTCAAATTTAAATTCAAACCTGGGAATGGTGTGAAAGGAAAAACAAACAAACAAAGAAAAGCGAAAGGAAGCGGGAGACCCTCAGGGCCGCATCTTGACGTAGTGGTCCTCCCATCGCTCGCCCACACACTGGTCGTTCTGCAGAGCGGAGGGCTGGGTGAGGAAGGACAGGATGGTGTACAGGCTGAACTTGTTGTTCTCAGCTCCCTCCACGCCCCCCTTCTGCACACACACCCACCCATCCACCCACACACACACGAGTCATGCACACAGAGATACACAACGCATGCACACACACATGCACGCAGTCAAGTATAAAGACGCACACAAACACATGCGCACACACAGGCATGCTCACTCCCATACGTGACGCACATACACATACTCTCACACACACACACAAGTACACACCTACGCACGCGCGCGCGCGCACGCACACACACACACACACACAAGTATACACCCACACACGCATACACAGAAAATTAGAAATTGATAGATGAAAAATGTACGCACTCTCTCCCTCTCTTTCTCTTTCTCATAAACACGCGCATGTGAACATACACACACACACACACACACATGTACCCCCACACCCTCAACAAGCACACCCGTATTACGACACAAACAAACGTACCCTCCCCCATAATTACGCGCAGACATGCAAACACACTGACCAAACTGTTGGGATTTCCGTTGCCCTGTCCCTCCGCCAGTCTTCTCTTGAAGTACAGGAACTGCCAACATAAGTACACACACACACACACACACACACACTTTAACTGAAATACACCGTTGTTTTTCAGACTTTTACCAGTTTACATTCTTTTTTTCTTCATTTTCTTCTTTGAAAATAAAAATCTTTCCAAAATATTTTCTGATCACTTTACATTCAGCAGACAGCTGTTTGTCCTGGTTGAGAGAGCAGTACAGAAACAAGCTTGCTCATGGTGGAAAGGCAAAATGATACGACAGGCAACCAACATGGATTTTATTATCAATTGACTAGCATTGTCCCGCAAGAAATGAAGCCAAAAAACATGTCTCGAAGTCCATAACATTATAAACGACAACAAGAGGCAATACTGTCAAGACTCACTTGTGATCCACGCTTTAACTCTCTCCATACGAACGGCGAAAGAGACGACGTTAACAGCGTTTCACCCCAGTTACCATCATCAATATATTGCAAGCGGAAGGCTCTTATACTGAAGGTGAATGTTGACAAAGAATACCACAATTCTGACGACGGAAGCTAAAGGTTGGGTCATTCAGACACCCACTGGACATCCGAGGGGTCTGTGTGGAGGAGAAGAGAGGACTGGCCGTACTGAGTGAGTTAACCAGTAAGAAATCACGAGAAAAAACAACACATTTTTAAAAAATGTTCTGAATTAAATATTAGTAAGCTTGGAGGGTGGGGGGATGTGGGGGGGGGGGGGGCGTACCGCAGGATCAAACCTTGCATGTTCAGTTTGGAAACAGACATTCACTGCGCTTCAGAGCATCTGTCGCCATTTGACCAAATTTGATATTTACAGCTGTGTTGGGTGGTTGTTTTTTTTTAGCGTGATAACATATTATTGCACTGGAGATGACACCGTTTAAGCCATGTTTTTTTTGTTGTTTTTTTTATTTTGTTTTTTTATCCCGATTATTCAAGAAATTCTTTCAATTCGGCAGTAAAGGAGACATTGCCATCGCCTCAGGCACACCGTGTAACATGTAGCTGTTTTCTTAAGATCTGAACAGACCAGTCTAGACAAGGCTGTCCGAAACTCAGTGAAACGGTCAATTCAATTTTTCTTTTGTGTTCATTCTAGTTAATTCAGTGTCCATTTTAGAATATTCACAGGCATTAACCACGTCGATGGTGTAGTTAGTGTCAGCTGTATGTGTTCTGTCTAGAATTTGTATTTCTTATCTTTTAACTGCAAACAAAAAAAACGATGTCATGTCGTCTTTTTACCAAACATAGCCTTCGTTCCAGCAACTTGGAAGCAGTATTGTGGTGTTTTTGGATCCGGAACCAGCCTCAACGAAATAAACCATTCCTGATCTAGAAATACGGATTAACTCACTCAGTACGGCCAGTCCTCTCTTCTCCTCTACACAGACCCCTCGGATGTCCAGTGGGTGTCTCTATAACCCAACCTTTAGCTTCCGTCGTCAGAACTGTGGTATTCTTTGTCAACATTCACCTCTTCAGTATAAGAGCCTTCTGCTTGCAATATTTTGATGGCGGTAATTGGGGTGAAACGCTGTTAACGTCGTCTCTTTCGCCGTTCGTATGGAGAGAGTTAATCCGGAAGACTTAAGACCTATTATTGGTATGACTGTGAAGATTTTTTTCCTACTATGTTTAATCCAAATTTGATATTGGCAAACAAAGTGACTTCAGAGAAAATGGCAATTTCAAAATTTACCATGGACACACAGACATACATACAGACACACACACACAGACAACCTAACACCTGGTCATAACATAGACTCGCTTTGTTTTGCACAAGTGAGTCAAAAATATGGGTAAAAGCGTGCTGCCGACCCTACGATCATCGGCGAACAAGGGTGTGATTTTAAACGAACTGTTGACTGATGCCTTCACAAGGTCAAGTTGTTCAGGACTGGGGACTTCTTCCTGTGAACCTGTAGAATTCAAGATGCCCAGGACACTGTGAACCTGTAGAATTCAAGATGCCCAGGACACTGTGAACCTGTAGAATTCAAGATGCCCAGGACACTGTGAACCTGTAGAATTCAAGATGCCCTGTGAACCTGTAGAATTCAAGATGCCCTGGACACTGTGAACCTGTAGAATTCAAGATGCCCAGGACACTGTGAACCTGTAGAATTCAAGATGCCCTGGACACTGTGAACCTGTAGAATTCAAGATGCCCAGGACACTGTGAACCTGTAGAATTCAAGATGCCCAGGACACTGTGAACCTGTAGAATTCAAGATGCCCAGGACAACTGTGGACTCTAAACCAACCCTTCATCAAGTTTCATCAGTTCAAGGGTTCTTCGCATGGAAACGAATGGAACTCCAGACGGGCGCAACAGCCGAATGGTTAAAGCGTTGGACTTTCAATCTGAGGAGCCTGGGTTCGAATCTCGGTGACGGCGCCTGGTGGGTAAAGGGCGGAGATTTTTTTCCGATCTCCCAAGTCAACATATGTGCAGACCTGCTAGTGCCTGAACCCCCTTTCGTGTGTATACGCAAGCAAAAGATCAAATACGCACGTTAAAGAACCTGTAATCCATGTCAGCGTTCGGTGGGTTATGGAAACAACATACCCAGCATGCACACCCCCGAAAGCGGAGTATGCCTGCCTACATGGCGGGGTAAAAACGGTCATCCACGTAAAAGCGTGTACATTCGAGCGGACGTGGAAGCTGCAGCCCACGAACGCAGAAGAAGAAAAACGGAACTCCCAGCAACTGTTCACAAGATAAAATTGTGTTGTGTGTTGTACTCAGTCTTGTCCACCCCGACTAGTCTTTTGTACTGTGTAAAACTTTACACGTAATTTGTTTGATAAAAGTTCACGTGCTTGCATTGTACTAATCTGCCTGTCTTTGGTTTGAAGCTGTGAGAGGGTTGAAGAGTGATGGATCAGTGACAAACTACTAGAACTATAACAAAACAAGTCATGGTTACACCCCAGACAACTTCCTCTCCCTGAGAAGGCTATGAGAAATTCACAGGCCACGCCCCAACCCACTTTAGTCATTCTTATTGGCCACAGCCCCAGTGACCACGCCTGTCACTCACAGGCCACGCCCTCAAACCCACCTCCCACTTCCGTTAATCGCACAAAAGGGAACGCCGCCTATCCCACTCCCGTCACTGACACGGATGTCCCCGCCCCCAGCTCCATTACCCACGCCCAACTGTCACTCACATTGAAGGCGGAGCCACCAGTCCTACTGCCAACGTCTGTCATTCACACAGAAGGCCACGCCCCCATCACCCATTCCTGTGACTCATTTAGAAGGCCACATCCCCACCACCCAGTCACACAGAAAGCCATGCCCCACCAACCCTCATCACTCACACAGAAGGCCATGCCCCACCATCCACACCTGTAATTCACAAAAAAAGACCACGGCCCCACTACCCACTCCTGTCACTCACACGGAAGGTCACGCCCTCACCCCTGTCATTCACACGCCCCCACCACCCACTCCCATCACTCACGTAGAAGGCCACGCCCCCAACCAACCCCCCCCCCCCACTCCTGTCACTCACGTGGAAGGCCATGCCCCCAAACCCTCCCCTCTCACTCACATAGAAGGCCACGCCCCCAGCCGCTCCTCCAAGAAGGAGGAAGACGATGACGATGCCAGCAACGGCACCTCCGCTGAGCCCCCCCTCGGCGACTCCCCCCAGCTGGGACTGGGAGGTGGAGGAGGAGCTCACACCCCCTCCTCCTGTCTTGACCTTCAGCACGCGGCCATCCACACGGATGGTCAGTCCACCAGAGAGAGCCTGCGGCAGTGGGCGGAGTTAGAGATGAGGTGGGAAAGAAGAAAAGGTGGGTGGGTGGGTGTTTGGAGGGAGAGACGAACAAACACAAAGCTATATAGGCTGTGTTCCAATATACCATGTGCACATACATACACACAAGAAGTATACACGCATACATACACACAAGAAGAATACACACATGCATACACACCACATACACGGTACTGCAACACACATGCGTGTGTGCACACACATACACGCACCACAACAACACACCCAAGCCCCATTAATACACACATTTGCACAAGCCACATAAACACAAACATTACCACACGTATTTTTCCGTACATATCTCTTTCTGCATAGACCTGGGTGGTGGTGGGGGGGGGGAGGTGGTGGAGGGGTGTTGCTGCTGGTTTTTTTTTTTTTTTTTTTTTTTTTCAAGAGTTAAACTAAAGACACACACACCCCCTACACACACACACACACTCACTTTGAACTGCACAAGAGGCCTGATGACGGCCAGGTCTATCTCGGGAAAGTCAGGATGACGGACGATGTCCACGCTGATGACAATGCTGCCAGGTGTCACCTGTTGTCACACACACCACCATCCAATGAGGCCAACGTCAGTTGAAACAGATCCGTCACCGCCACTTGGAAGCATGCCAGGGGGCAATACTAACAAGAGACAATGACTGGGGCACAAATCCTTGGTTTAACTCACTCAGTACGGCCAGTCCTCTCTTCTCCTCTACACAGACCCCTCGGATGTCCAGTGGGTGTCTCAATGACCCAACCTTTAGCTTCCGTCGTCAGAATTGTGGTATCTTTGTCAACATTCACGTCTTCAGTGTAAGAGCCTTCCGCTTGCAATATTTTGATGATGGTAATTGGGGTGAAACGCTATTAACGTCGTCTCTTTCGCCGTTCGTATGGAGAGAGTTAAACAGTATTTTATTTGGAACATGTCACAATACAACACAGATATGGAT
Source organism: Babylonia areolata (assembly GCF_041734735.1). Taxonomy (NCBI): domain Eukaryota; kingdom Metazoa; phylum Mollusca; class Gastropoda; order Neogastropoda; family Buccinidae; genus Babylonia; species Babylonia areolata. The sequence goes on from NC_134889.1 coordinate 4,515,480, forward strand.
GAACAGGACAACAAGAAAATCTTATATAAAGTCCTGTCCTGTCACATGTACATACTGAATATGTGACGGATGTCATCATAACTAGAAGACGTGAACATATATGAGTTTTGAACAAAACTAAGCTGAGATATAAATAAAGTGAAGAAAATGAATAAAAAAAACGAGTGGTGGAGGAAGAAGTCAATAGAGAGAGAACGAGAAGCATCAACGCTGGGGCACAAGCACAGCAAGACTTAACTTGGCCGACAAAGCAAGCGGCGAGGGCCAACCGTCCCGCGGAAAAAAAAGAAAAAAAAAAAAGACAAGCACGCCATCATGTATTCATATCATGAGCTGGCAAATAAAAGGGCAGCACTCTTTCAGGTACATACACTGACATATATGCATATAGACAGGATATTACTCATCGTTATAAACCTTTGAATTAGATGCATGCAAACATATATGGGTATAATTATGTATATGTACACAAAAAGAGGGAATTGTCTGAATTAGGGATCGAATCGTTCGCTTGGAGTAACAAACTTATGAACAGTTTCAAAGATGCTGACAAATCCTTCTGGGCACTGCTATCATATGTCTGTGTCAACTTGAGGAAAGAGAAACACCCGGAGGTGCTGGGGAGGACCCAGAGAAGCACTGTCTCCACCCGCCCCTGGGACAATCCTGCACCCACCCTTGGAGGCCTGCGCTGTGTTCACGATGGGTGCAGGCCACGCACAGGACACTCCATAAAGAATTCAAGGGACATAACTGCTCCCGAACAGAGGCAAAAGAGACCCCAGGATGCAACTCGCGACAGCCTTAAAAGAAGTATCCCCATGGGTGTACCAGCCAGTATTTCATGACTGCAGAGCCCACCGGCAAAAGACACCACCCTCCAGCTGCTGAGCACACCCCACAGACCAAACCGCCCCTGCCCGCAGACAGATGAAGACAGTGCCACTCCAGACACAGCCATACGGTCTTATGTGCCCTCAAGAGAGAATCCCAAGTTGTAGTCTTTCCCACTGTCAACAGGACTTTCCCTGTGGTCAGTGGGTCTTTCCTCACTGTCACTGGACCAGGGTCAGCCTAGTCCAGGCAACTTTTAGTATGCTGTTATGTCTATCCTTTAACTGTGATTATTACTACATGTGTGTATGGCTGTGATAGTGTATGTAGGATTTACTGTAAATCACTTTTTAAGGGTTTCTGTTGTTGTCTACTGAGACTATTGATTGTAAAAATGGTTTGCCCTAGGTTTACATCTTAATATGGTATATCTATATGCATGTTGAATGACTGTGATTTTCTTGTGTTGTTTATTTTACACCGCATATGAATTTCTCTTGTTGAGATGATAAAGTATTCTGTATTCTGAATACTGGTATCAGACAATATCCGAAACGTGTCCCAAGGGTATTATTTATTCATCTATTTATTTATCAAAAGATGATGATCATCATCATTAGTAGTAGTAGTAGTATAATTTTTTTTATTATCTAAGTCCAAACTGCTTGTTGTATTTCTCTTTTTATCACAACAGATTTCTCTATGTGAAATTCGGGCTGCTCTACCCAGGGAGAGCACGTCGCTACACTACAGCGCCACCCCCCCCTTTTTTTTTCTTTTTTTTTTTCCTGCGTGCAGTTTTATTTGTTTTTGCTATCAAAGTGGATTTTTCTTTTTACAGAATTTTGCCAGGAACATCGCTTCGTTTGTTGACGTGGGTTCTTTTACGTGCGCTATTATTTATTCACTTTTTTTCTTTTCTTTTTTTTTCTGAAGGCCTGACTAAGCGCGTTGGGTTACGCTGTTGGTCAGGCATCTGCTTGGCAGGTGTGGTGTAGCGCATATGGATTTGTCCGAACGCAGTGACGCCTCCTTGAGCTACTGAAACTGAAACTGAAAGTGACTGAAAAAAAAACACCCTCCATGGAATGGTTATGCCACACGAATCATGTCCAAATTTCCACAGGATGGTACAGAAACGGAACATACAAAAGCAACATATTGACTTGACTTGTACGATGTTTGAGGCCCCGCTAAAAGACCTGTTCATCGTTCTATGGATGTTAACTCTCTCCATACGAACGGCGAAAGAGACGACGTTAACAGCGTTGCACCCCAGTTACCATCATCAAAATATTGCAAGTGGAAGGCGCTTATACTGAAGAGGTGAATGTTGACAAAGAATACCACAATTCTGACGACGGAAGCTAAAGGTTGGGTCATTCAGACACCCACTGGACATCCGCGGGGTCTGTGTAGAGGAGAAGAGAGGACTGGCCGTACTGAGTGAGTTAACCATATACTTTGCAGCATGCGTGGCTGGCGTATGGGGCAATAGTCATAGTCAAAAAAAACAAAAACAAACCTAATAATATTGTGCTAACACACATCTGTTTAACCCAGTAAACGCATTCCATAATGAACTATCTTGTTACACATTATTTGGAGATGGAAAGAGAGAGAGATGAGAGTGAGATGAGAGATATGAGAGAGACAGAGACAGAGAGTGAGAGTGAGATGAGAGATATGAGAGAGAGAGACAGAGAGAGACAGATAGAGAGACACACAGAGACAGAGATGAGATATGAGAGACAGAGAGAGAGATGAGAGTGAGATGAGAGATATGAGAGACAGAGAGAGAGATGAGAGATATGAGAGAGAGAGAGAGACAGAGAGAGAGATGAGAGATATGAGAGAGAGAGAGAGAGACAGAGAGACAGAGAGAAAGAGACAATCAGTATCAGTAACTCAAGGAGGCGTCACTGCGTTCGGACAAATCCGTATACGCTACACCACATCTGCCAAGCAGATGCCTGACCAGCAGCGTAACCCAACGCACTTAGTCAGGCCTTGAAAAAAAAAGATAATAATGATGGTAATGATAATAATAATAATAATAATAATGATGATGATGATGAATAAATAAATAAAAAATAAAGAGAGAGAGAGAGAACTTGCCAATGTGTTAACGGAGTAATAATGATTAAAATGGTGGTTATACTTGAACTTGAACTTGAACTGTACGATGTTTTAGGTCTTGAAGACCTGTTCATCGCTCCGTGTGGGTCATCAACTAGTTGCACCACCTCTTCCTTGTTTACTATGGCTAACTACGATAAAACTCGAGGGCACAACTTCAAAATAAACAAAACTAATTTCGTTACTAACCAGTTCCTCAAGTTCTTTACTAACCGTATCATAAATCGGTGGAATAACCTTTCCTATGACACCATCAATGCACCATCGGTAAACGCCTTCAAAAATCACATTGACAAAAAAGTTGAAGAACCATGTATTTTCCACAGAGTTAAATCTTTATTGAGCTGTAGACAAATATAGTATACACTATGCCAGATTTAAACAAGGGTCTGTTCACAACAAGTGATCCAAAAGCACATAAATGGGCACTGATTATGAGGGCAAAAGGCTTTTAGCCTATAGCCAAATATTTCTGTGATTCTGTGATTAAACTTTGCATGCGTGGCTTATTGGCAAGACGGATTGTTCTTGTTCCTCCAGTAGACATCCTGTCTCTTCTTGTTATCATTCGTTGTTTGAAAGGGAGGCGCTGCAGAAGGGTAATGCGTGTGTGTGTGTGTGTGTGTGTGTGTTGGAGCTCATGTACGTTTATATGTATTTGACTGTGCTTTCATATATGTGAAACTGCATGTTTGGTGCATTTCTGTTATGCATGTGTGGGTGTATGTGTGAATGTGTGTCTTCATGTTTTATATTTATTTGCTTATTTATCACCATTGTTGTCTTATTTATTTATTTATTTATGTTTTATTATTATCATTTTATTAGGATTACTAATATTATTACTACTACCTTTTTCTATATTATAATTATTATTTATTTATTTATTTATGCAAGCTTATCTATTATTTATTCCCCCGTTTTGTTTTGTTTTTGTTTTGTTTTTTGTTGTTTTTGTTGTTTTTTTTGTTTTTTGTTTTTTCTCAAGGCCTGACTAAGCGCGTTGGGTTACGCTGCTGGTCAGGCATCTGCTTGGCAGATGTGGTGTAGCGTATATGGTTTTATCCGAACGCAGTGACGCCTCCTTGAGCTACTGAAACTGAAACTGAAACTGAAGAAGGGCAAACACTGACCTTCACATTGGTGATCATGACCTCGGGTATTCCAATGTCCATCAGAGCTCCTATGAATGCCCTGCAACACACACACACACACACACACGTAAAAAAAAAACCCATATAATTTGACGTCATACAATTGTACATATTCACGTCGATCAAAACATATTACGTCACTGCTGTGACGGCATAACTTGTGACTTCAGACCTACTTCCGTCGACGTCGGACGTGAAAAGTGACGTATGAAATATCATCTTCTCTTATCTTCAGCTGAGATGCACGCGCACAAAACACACACACACGCACTCACGCACACACACACACACACACACACACACACACACCCCCTCCGATATTCAATTCTGTTTTTGTTTTTTGTTTTTTATTAATGTTGCACAGATATTTACGAACTGTTGATTCTATCACACACACACACACATAACCACACACACACACGCACAAACGCACATAAACACGCACACACACACACACACACTCACACGCACGTTCACTTTACTTACTCCTCAATCTTGGGCTGACGGCCAGGAACAATGTCATCAAAGTTCCCTTCATACACCAGCTGTAGTTCCACCTTCACCACTGGGTCCATCTCTGCACGCACACACACACACACACACATACATACACATACACACACACACACACACACAAACGAACACACACACACAAACGAACACACACATACACACACACACATACACACATACACACACACACACACACATACACACACACACGATCACTCACTCACTCACTCACAGAGAGAAACACACACACACACACATACACGATCACTCACTCACTCACAGAGAGAAACACACACACACACACACTCACAGAGAGAAACACACACACACACAGACACACACACACACAGAGAAACACACACACACACACACTCACTCACAGAGAGAAACACACACACACACATACACACACACATACACCCACACACATGAACACACAAACACACACACACACACACACTCACAGAGAGAAACACACACACACACACACACACTCACTCACAGAGAGAAACACACACACACACACACACACACACACACACACACACACTCACTCACAGAGAGAAACACACACACACACACACACACACACACTCACTCACTCACAGAGCGAAACAGACACACACACACACACACACACACACACCCACACACACACACACTCACAGAGAGAAACACACACACACACACACACACACACACACACACACACACACTCACTCACTCACAGAGAGAAACACACACACACACACACACACACACACACATACACACACTCACTCACTCACTCACAGAGAGAAACACACACACACACACACATACACTTACAGAGACACACACACACACACACACACACACACACACACTCACTCACAGAGAGAAACACACACACACACACACATACACACACACACACACACACACACGAACACACACACACACACAGACACACACACGGACACAAGCACAAACACACACATACACACACACACACACTCACTCACAGAGAAAAACACACACAGACACACACACACACACACGAACACAGACACACACACACACACACACACACACGAACACAGACACACACACACACACACACACACACGGACACAAGCACACACACACACACACACATACAAAACTACATTGTGCTGTCACTGTAATGCGCAACACAAACTGCACCTCGAAATGCTGAATTTCATCGTATCGTATCGTATCGCATCGTATTGTATTGTATTTACTGCACTGTGTTGTAATGTCATTGTGATGTGATGGAGTCTCCCGTCGGACCGACGGATGAGTAAGCAGGCAGGCTTATATGTCGGTGTGTGTCCTCGTATGGGAGAAGAGGCCGATTCTGGATGCGCAGCACTTTCCACAAGTGTTGCAAGGGAAAACGTCTCCAGAAGTTGAGCCCTGCTTCCTTCGCTCACGCTTCCAGCGTTCTCTTGTTTTCAAACGTCTTTATGCCACTAGAGCACAGCATCCTCCAGCGAGAGCGGTTTACACAGTATTGCACTGAAATGCTCTGGGCTGCACGGAGCTTACTGTGTATTAATGGCCTGCAGTGAAATTGCAATACATTTCTGACAAATTATTGCACTGCACTGAACTGCACTACTACTGCAAGCTACTGCGCTGCATTGAAATTGCATTTAATTAGTGTAAAATTATTGTACTGCACTGTACTGCATTACGTTAGCGCACATTACTAGTGTTGTATTGAAACTGCATTGCATTACGGCAAATTATTGTACGACACAATACCGTACAATACAACACCATACCACACAATAGATAATAACTTCGGTCAATACAATACAATCGAACAGATTCACAAATCAACATAACATAATATAATACAATACAGCACAGCACAATACAACATCACACAACACAGTGTAAATCAAAGAACACAACACACCACAACGCCACACAACACAACACAACACCGTACAACACAACACAATGTAATACAAAGAACACAACACAAAATACACAACACACCACAACGCCACACAACACAACAAAACACAACACCATACAACGCAATGCAGTACAAACAACACATTACACCACAACACAATGCACCACAACACAACACAATTCAACACAGCACAACACAGCCCATGACAACACACTACAACACCGTACAACACAACAGAAAACCATACAGCACAACACGCCACAACACCATGCAACACAACCAACGCAACACAACACAACGAAAAGCAACTCAGCACAACACAGCACAAGACAATACAACACAACACCATACAACACAATTCAATACAAACAGCACAAGACAACGCAACACAACACAACACCATGCAACACAACACAACGCAACGCAACGCAACGCAACGCAACGCAACACAACGCAACGCAACACAACACAGCACAAACAACAAAATACACCACAAATCCGTACGCCACAACACAGCACAGCACAACACAACAAAACACCATCCAACACAACACAACACAGCAAAACACAACACAACACAGCACAACACAACAAAACTTAATACAACACAGCACAACACCATCCAATACAACGCAGCACAACACAACGAAACGCAACACAACAAAACACCACACAGTACCACACAGCACGACACAACGAAAAGCAACCCAGCGTAACAAAATACAACACAATACAACAGAACACCATACAACACAATGCAATACAAAGAAAACAGCACAGCACAGCACAGCACAGCACAGCATACCACACACAACACGCCACACCACACCACACACCACCCCACCCCACCACACCAAACAACACACCACACCACACCAAACAACACACCACCACACCACAACACAACACAACACACCACCACCACCACACCACACAACACCACAACACGCCAAACAACACCACACCACATCACACCACACCACACCTCACCACACCACACCACCACACACACCACACCACACCACACAACACCACACCACAACACACATCACACCACACCACACCTCACCACACCACCACACCACAACACACATCACACCACACAACACCACACCTCACCACACCACCACACCACCACACCACAACACCACACCTCACCACACCACCACACCACAACACACACCACAACACACCACACCACCACACCACAACACACATCACACCACACCTCACCACACCACACCACCACACACATCACACCACACCACACAAAAACACACCGCACAACACCACCACACCACAACACCACCACACCCCACCACAACACAACACAACACCACACCACACCACACAACACAACACCACACCACACCACAACACACCACCACCACCACACCACACAACACACCAAACAACACCACACCACACCACACACCACACAACACAAACTGACCACACTCTCCAGACGCCGTGGCGTTAGCCGGACGGCCATAGGCGTCCACGCAGTAGAGGGACTGGTCAAGCAACGTCTGCTGGGGGCTGTAGCTCCCGTCCTCCAGACAACGGGGCACCACCAGCCGCGCGTCGCTGACGTTGGCTCTGGCGTTGTGCGTCATCACCTCGCACTGACGTAGCTCGCAGCTGCTGTGCGTCACTGCAACGCCAGTTTCAGTTTCAGTTTCGGTTTCGGTTTCTAACAGGGAGGCATCAGTGCCTTCGGACAAAGATATAGATATATAGATATATATAGATATATATATATATACGCTACACCACGTTCGAACTGACGCAGCTCGCAGTTGCTGTGCGTGACTGCGACGCCAGTTTGTGCTGTATTGTGTTGTGTTGTGTTGTGTTGTGTTGTTGTATTGTGTTGTGCTGTATTGTGTTGTGTTGTGTTGTGATGTGTTGTGTTGTGTTGTGTTGTGGTGTGGTGTGTTGTGTTGTATTGTATTGTACTGTATTGCGTTGCGTTGCGTTGCGTTGTACTGTGTTGTATTGTATTTTGTTGTGTTGTGTTGTGTTGTGTTGTACTGTATTGTGTTGTATTGTATTGTGTTGTGTTGTACTGTACTGTATTGTACTGTGTTGTGTTGTGTTGTGTTGTGTTGTGTTGTGTTGTATTGTATTGTACTGTACTGTATTGTATTGTATTGTATTGCTGCATTACTCTTTTTTTATCACAACAGATTTCTCTGCTCTCCCCAGGGAAAGCGCGTCGCTACACTGACAGCGCCACCCTTTTTTTTCTTTCTTTCTTTTTTTTTTTTTTTTTTTTTTGCCTGCCTGCAATTTTGATTGTTTTCCTATCAAAGTGAATTTCTCTGCATAATTTTTCCAGGGACAGCCCTTATGTTGCCGTGGGTTGTTTTACGTGCGCTATGTGCATGCCGCACGCGGGACCTAGGGTTATCGTCTCGTCCGAATGACTAGCGTCCAGACCACCACTCAAGGTCTAGTGGAGGGGGCGGGGAGAATATACTGGCGACGATGGGATTCGAACTACTCCGCTCAGATTCTCTCGCTTCCTGGGTGGACGCGTTGCCTCTAGGCCAACACTCCACATTTTTCGGTTTCTATCAAGGAGGCGTCACTACGTTCGGACTAATCCATATATCCATATATATCTATATACGCTACACCACATCTGCAAGGCAGATGCATGACCAACAGCATAACCCAACGCGCTTAGTCAGGCCTTGAGTGCATGCATACGTGTATATATTTGTGTACCTATCAGAGTGGATTTCTTCAACAGAAAATCGCCAGAGGACAACACTCTCGTTGCCATGGGTTCTTTTTCGGTGCGCCAAGTGCGTGCTGCACACGGGACCTCGGTTTATCGTCTCATTCAAAAGGATTACACGCTCAGTTCGATTTTCCCAGTCAAACTTGGGAGAAAGACCAAGAGCGGGATTCCGGGTTCGAAATCTCGGTAACGGCGCCTGGTGGGTAAAGGGTGGAGATTTTTCCCCCGATCTTCCAGGTCAACATATGTGCAGACCAGCATGTACCTGAACCCCCTTTATGTGTACACGCAAGCAGAAGAACAAATACGCGCATTAAAGATCCTGCAATCCATGTAAGCGCTCGGTGGGTTATGGAAACAAGAACATACCCAACATGCACACTCCCGAAAACGGAATATAACTGCCTACATGGCGGTGTGAAAACGGTCATACACGTAAAAGCCCACTCGTGTACATACAAGTGAACATGGGAGTTGCAGCCCATGAACGAAGAAGAAGGAGAAGAAAGAGAAGAAGACGTAGAAGAAGAAGAACAAGAAGAAAGAGAAGAAGAATAAGAACCAGACGGAGAAGAAGAAAAAGAAGAACAACAAGAAGAACAAGAAGAACTAGAAGAAAGAGACGATGAAGAAGAAGAAGAAGAAGAAGAAGAAGAAGGACAAGAAAAAGATGAAGGACAAGAAGAACAAGAAGAAGACAATGAAGAAGAAGAACAACAACAATAAGAACAAAAACAAGAAGAACAAGAAGAAGTAGATGAAGAAGAACAAGAAGATGAAGAAGAAGACGAAGAACAAGAAGACGAAGAAAGAGAGGAAGAACAAGAACAAGAAGAAGATGAAGAAGAAGAAGAACAACAACAACAACAACAAGAACACAAAGAAGAAGAACAAGAAGAACAGGAACAAGGAGAAGAAGAAGAACAACAACAACAACAAGACGAAGAACAAGAACAAGAAGACAAAGAACAAGAAGAACAAGAAGACGAAGAACAAGAACAACAACAACAAGACGAAGAAGAAGAAGAACAAGAAGACGAAGAACAACAACAACAACAACAAGAAGAAGAAGAAGAAGAAGAACAAGAACAAGAAGACGAAGAAGAAGAAGAAGAACAAAGAACAAGAAGACAAAGAACAAGAAGAAGAAGAAGAAGAAAGAGAAGAAGACAAAGACAAAGAAGAAGAAGAAGAAGAAAACTGACCTTTGTTGCAGGAGGAGTCTGCCACTGGCTGGCGGGTGAGGGTATCTGTGAAGCTGACCCGGCCAGTGCAAGGGTCAGACTGACACACGGCGCACGGGTTGTTGGAGCACGCTGCCCCCGTACACCGCGTCTCGTACTCACAGCGACCCGGGCCCCGCCCCCTGCACACCTTGCTGTCTGCACATACACACACACACACACACACACGCACACACACGCACACACACACGCACACACACACAGAGGTACAGACACATACACAGATGCACAGACACACAGATATCTCTCTCTCGTTTTTGTCCTCTGTCTCTGTTTCTGTCTCTCTCTCTCTCTCTCTGTCTCTCTCTGAGTCAGTCTCTCTCTCTCTCTGTCTCTGTCTATATATGTAGTGTGTGTGTGTGTGTGTGTGTGTGTGTGTGTGTGTGTGTGAGAGTACGTGTGTGTGTGTGTGTGTGTGTGTGTGTGTGTGTGTGTGTGTGTGTGTGTTCATTCATCTCTCTCTCTCTCTCTCTCTCTCTCTATATATATATATGTGTGTGTGTGTGTGTGTGTGTGTGTGTGTGCGCGCGCGCGCTCGCACGGGCTTGTGTGTTTGAGTGTGTGTGTGTGTTCATACATTCTCTCTCTCTCTCTCTCTCTCTCTCTCTCTCTCTATATATATATATTATATATATATATGTCTGTGTGTCTGTGTGTGTCTGTGTCTGTGTGTGTGAATAGTGTCTGAGTGTGTGTGCGCGCGTGTGTGTGTATGTGTGTGTGCGTGTGTGTGTGCGCGCGTGCGTGCGTGCGTGAGTGTGTGTGTGTATGTGGTGTGTGTGTGTGTGTGTGTGTGTGTGTGTGTGTGTGTGTGTGTGTGTGTGTGACGTGCCACAGAGAGATACTATCGCACATGTTCCACTTGGGTGTACCTGATTTCAACTCACACTCACACACACACACACGTATATATGTATTTTACATTATATCAACACACACACACACACACACACACAGACACATACTTTTTTTTTTTTTTTTAACACACCAACATCAATTTATTGATAACAAAAACAGTGACATCATAACAGGGAGCTTGCAGGAAAGAATAACAGACAGAACGGTCTCACTTCTGGAACTTTGTGTGTGTGTGTGTGTGTGTGTGTGTGTGTGTGTGTGTGTGTTACACAGACACATACTTGGTTGTGTCTGATTTTAGCTGGCGCTCACGGGGTGCCATTTTAAGCTGTTGTGAAGATGTTTATTTCCTATACCTTTGCCAGAGGAGGCTGAATCTCAACCAACATTTCCAATCTTATATATTTACAATGTCTCCAAGACTGTTGTTTACACACACACACACACACACAAACACACATACATATATGTATATATATATAGATAGATAGATAGAAGAGAGAGAGAGAGAGAGACAGGCAGACAGACAGACAGACAGAGACAGAGAGAGAGAGAAAGAGAGGGAGACAGACAGACAGAGACAGACTGACAGAGACAGACACAGAGAGAGACAGAGAGAGGACAAAAATAGCCAGGGGGAGAGAACGAGACAGGGGAGGTAAGGAGAAAAGCGATGATGGCAGTCCCTGTGTGTGTGACATGACCCAACTCTTCACAACAACAACAGCAATTACAACAGCAGCAGCAACAACAACAACAACAATTACAACAACAGCAATGACAACAACAACAACAATTACAACAACAACACAGCAACAACAACAGCAATTACAACAACAACGACGACGACGACAACTACAACAACGACGACGACAACAACAGCAATACAACAACAACAACGACGACGACGACGACGACAGAACAACAACATTACCAACAACAATGACACAAGAACAGCAACAACGGCAACAACAACAACACCAGCAACGACGACGACGACAACAGCAATAACAACAACAACAACAACAACAACAACAACAACAACAACAGCAATAACAACAACAACAACAACAACGACGACGACGACAACAGCAATAACAACAACAACAACACCTACAACAACGACGACGACAACAACAGCAATAACAACAACAACAGCAACGATGACGACGACTACGACAACAACAACAATAACAACGACGATGGCGACGACAACAATCACAACATAAACAACAAAGACAACAACAACAACAATTACAACAACGACGACGACAACGACAGCAACAACAACATCAAGAGCGACAACAACAACAACCGCGAAAACAACATCAAGAGCGACAACAACAACAACAGCAGCAACAGCGAAAACATCAAGAGCGAAAACAACAACAACAACAGCGAAAACAACAACAACAACAGCGAAAACAACATCAAGAGAGAAAACAACGACAACAACAGCAACAACAACAACAGCAACAGCAACAGCAACAGCGAAAACAACATGAAGAGTGACAACGACAACAACAGCAACAACAACAACAGCAACAGCAACAGCGAAAACAACATGAAGAGTGACAACGACAACAACAGCAACAACAACAACAGCAACAGCAACAGCGAAAACAACATGAAGAGTGACAACGACAACAACAGCAACAACAACAACAACAACAGCAACAGCGAAAACAACATGAAGAGTGACAACGACAACAACAGCAACAACAACAACAACAACAGCAACAGCGAAAACAACATGAAGAGTGACAACGACAACAACAGCAACAACAACAACAACAACAGCAACAGCGAAAACAACATGAAGAGTGACAACGACAACAACAGCAACAACAACAACAGCAACAGCGAAAACAACATGAAGAGTGACAACGACAACAACAGCAACAACAACAGCGAAAACAACATGAAGAGTGACAACGACAACAACAGCAACAACAACAACAGCAACAGCAACAGCGAAAACAACATGAAGAGTGACAACGACAACAACAGCAACAACAACAACAGCAACAGCAACAGCGAAAACAACATGAAGAGTGACAACGACAACAACAGCAACAACAACAACAACAACAGCAACAGCGAAAACAACATCAAGAGAGAAAACAACGACAACAACAGCAACAACAACAACAACAGCAACAGCGAAAACAACATGAAGAGTGACAACGACAACAACAGCAACAACAACAACAGCAACAGCAACAGCGAAAACAACATGAAGAGTGACAACGACAACAACAGCAACAACAACAACAACAACAGCAACAGCGAAAACAACATGAAGAGTGACAACGACAACAACAGCAACAACAACAACAGCAACAGCAACAGCGAAAACAACATGAAGAGTGACAACGACAACAACAGCAACAACAACAACAGCAACAGCAACAGCGAAAACAACATGAAGAGTGACAACGACAACAACAGCAACAACAACAACAACAACAACAACAGCGAAAACATCAAGAGCGAAAACAACAACAACAACAACAGCAACAGCGAAAACAACATCAAGAGAGACAACAACAACTACAACAACAGCAACAGCGAGCATGAAGAGCAACAACAACAACTGACACAGAACGCAGAAGAGACACTCACAGGCACAGCTGTTCTCCGCTTTCGTGAACACGTTCCCCTTGCACGCGTCCGCTGAAATCCGTCATCCCGTCATCCATCATGACGTCATCCACCATAATCACATCAACCTACCATCCCGTCACCCATCATGACGTCCTCCACCATAATTACATCAACCTACCATCCCGTCCTCCACCATAATTACATCAACCCTATCATTCATCATTGACGTCATCCACCATAATTGTGTCATCCCGTCACCCATCATGACGTCATCCACCGTAATTACATCAACCTATCATCCATCATGACGTCATCCACCATGACGTCATCCGCCCTATTACATCAACCCATCATCCCGCCATACATTATGACGTCATCCATCCACCAAACTTTCACCCGCCCGTCATCCACCGTCCATAATCACGTTCACCAATCATCCTTCATGACGTCATCCACCATATTGACATCAACCCATCGTACATCAAGAGGTCATCCACCATAATTACATCTCACACACACACACACACACACACACACACACACATATATATCCAACGGCATCCACCTGCACAGGTGAGGTTGTCGCCCCTGCTATCCACAAACACACACACACACACAGAGAAACATACGCACACACACACTCTCTCTCTCTCTCTCTCACACACACACACGAACACACACACGCACCACACAGACAACCACACACACACACACACACACATACACACCCACACGCACACGCACCACATAAGACAACCACACACATACACAAACACACCCACCCACACGCACACGCACCACACATACACCCACCCACCCACCCACAATAACCCCCCTCCCCCCCGATCCTCCTCCCCACACCCACCCACGCGCACACACACACACACAAACACACCTACACGCACCGCACAGACAACCACCCACACACACCCAACACACACAAACCCTAAACAGCACCCACCTGCACAGGTGAGCGTGCTGCCCCTCTTGTCCACAAAGCGGGTCTCACAGGAGCACAGGTTGACCACACAGCGGGCACCTGGGTGCCCCGGGCACCGGGCACTGCGGCACTTGTCCACACAGGAAACACGCGGGCTGCCCGACCCCAGCGGGCACTCTTTGACAGGGCGGGGGATGATTGAGACGGGCATTGTTAGTTTTATCGTGTTCCTTTCAATCAGTTCTTAATGCAGTGCTTTTTCTCTGTCTCTGTCTCTGTCTCTCTCTCCACACACACACACACACACAAACACACAGAGAGCTCTCACACACACACACACACACGCACACACACACAGAGCTCACACACACACACACACACACACACACACACAGAGCTCTCTCTCACACACACACACAAACATACAAACGCGCACACACACACACACACACACACATACATACACACGCACACTCACACACACAGAGCTCACACACACACACACACACACAGAGCTCACACACACACACGCACACACACACAGCTCACACACACACACACACACAGAGCTCACACACACACACACACACACACACACACACATACGCACACACACACACACAGTGTTCGCACTCAGAGATCTGTCATTCTCATCACCGTAGTTGTTTATCTTAACGTATTCCTTAATCAGTTCACGTTGCAGTGATGTTTTCTCTCTCTCAACCCCTCCCCCCCCCCCCTTTCTCTCTCTCTCTCTCTCACACACACACACACACATACACACACACAGAGGAAGGAAGGGAGGGAGGGAGGAAGGAAGGGAGGAAGGAAAGAAGGAAGGAAGGGATGGAGGGAGGAAGGAGGAATGAAGGAAGAAGGAAGAAAGGAAGGAAGGACACTCAGTCCACACTGTACTCACCCAACTTAGCGTAGCTCGCTTTGACAGGTCCTGCGCAAGAAACAAACCGCTCATTGCATCATCATCATCCTCCTCCTCATCATCACCATCATCATCATCATCACCATCCTCCTCCTCATCATTACCGTTATCGGCGTCTGCCATCATCATGATTATCATCACCATGCACGCCACCTACACCCACAAACATGCTTTTACCAACTCCCCCCACCCCCCCCCCCCCACACACACACCCCACCTGCACCCATATGCACGCCACCAACACCCACATATATGCTTCTACCAACACCCCCACCACACACACACACCCCACCAACACCCCTCAGCCCCCCACACACACACACACACACCCCACCTGCACCCACAAACATGCTTCTACCAACACCCCCACCACACACACACATACACACCCCACCAACACCCCCTCAGCCCCCCCCCCCCACACACACACACACACACACACGCCCCACCTGCACCCATACAAACCCCACCAGCACCCACAAACATGCTTCTACCAATACCCCCATCCACATACACAACCAACACCCACACACACCCCACCTACACACCTGCTTCTACAAACACCCCCCCCCCCTTTCCATACACACACATCCTACCCCCTCCACGCACCCCCCCCCCCCCCACCCACCCAGCCTTCACCCAACCCCTTCATCCACCCTCCACTCCTGGACCCCCCACAAACACCCCCACACCGTACCTTGCGCCGCACACTGCAGCGATCCGGGGCGATGGGTCAGGCCCTTGTTGTAGGCCCCGTCCTGAGGTTTGACGCACCAGCACACGCCGTCCAGGCACTGGCGGGGCTCATACTGCCCGCCCTCCTCCGCGCAGTCCGCCACGTGCACCCCCCACGCCTCGTGATCCCCCTGGGAGGCTGACAAGACAAGACAAGACAAGACAAAGACAAGATAAGTCGTGACACAAGCCAGTGAACGTTTCACTTTCTCTCAAGGAGGCGTCACTACGTTCGGACAAATCCGTTATACGCTACAACCACATCTGAATGTAGGAAGGAAGGAAGGAAGGGGTGACTCATGAATGTAGGAAAGAAGTATCAGTATCAGTAGCTGATAATATATGAGGCATGAATGAATGAATGAATAAACGGTCGAACGGACGCACGAATGAAAGAATGAAGGAAGGAACATTTCAGTTTCAGTTTCAGTTTCTCAAAGAGGCGTCACTGCGTTCGGGACAAATCCATAATACACAACCACCACGTCTGCTGGGCAGATGCCTGACCAGCAGCGTAACCCAACACACTTAGTCAGGCCCTGAGTCCATGTTTAGGTATTCGCGTACCTATCAGAGTGGAGTTTCTTCAGAGTTTTGCCAGAGGACAACACTCTCGTTGCCGTGGGTTCTTTTTTCAGTGTGCCAAGTGCGCGATGCACACAGGACCTCGGTTTATCGTCTCATCCGAAGGACTAGAAGCTATACGCTATCAGTACCAGTATCAGTAGCTCAAGGAGGCGTCACTGCGT
>NC_134889.1:4537871-4555371 GCF_041734735.1 Babylonia areolata
ATAAAACGGTGGTCGACCCAAGAAAGTCCGGGTAAAAAAACAACAACAAAAAAACCGATTTGTTCAAACCTCTCTTACTCTCTTTCCCCCCTCCAGATGACAGAAATGGGGTTAATCATGTTCCACACAGTGAGAGACTTTCCAACAGAGCTTGGTCTCCGACCGAGGTTAGGCACTATATAAGAATCCATACCAGAACCATATGAACCGTTTGATACGACGTTCCTCAGCAGAGTATCGTTTCGCTGAAATAAAATGCACAGTAAAAGACACAAGCCAAAGTCCTCGCCATAGAGATTGGCGCAAGAGGGTTTGTGGGCGCATCTGCCTACAGTCTCATGAAACAGCTGTCGATTTCTGGCAGAGAGAGGACACGGGCTCTCAAGGCAATGGCAGAAGCAGCAGAAAAAAAGTTCCCAACTCAAACTAAGCGCACGATAGCTCATTGGTTAAAAAGGTGACTCAGTCCTGAAGTGGCGACCACCCTGGAGGCGCGGGCTCGAACCTGCTGAGGACCAGGAAAACAGAAAGAAAAAAACCCAGACGGCATCCAGGAGTCATGACCTGGGTGCGGCCTGGCCCCCTTAGAGTGTAAGGAGTTAATTAAGGGCCGAAACACTTGACTGAGTGGGGCTTCTTCTCTGAATACCTTGTAGTGTCCAGCTCTCCCTAGAGTTTCTTATCACCACAAGACATGTGGAGTAAACGATATTGTATGCCCCTTTGTGTAGATCTCCAAAAGAAGATGAAGTCTACTTTGTTTTATGTTGTGCTGTGTTAGACTGCCCGAGACAAATATGATTATATTATTCCCAACTCTTGCTTCTGTCTTCAAGAAAAGAAAACACATTATTATTACGAATCTTGCCATACAAATTAATAAGACATTGAAAAGACGTAGATCCTAGAGAGAGGGTTGTGGGGTCAGACAGACAGTCGGACGGACAGACAGACAAACAGACAGGCGGACAGCCAGCCAGAAAGACATACGGACTGACAGACAGACAGACATACACTGGACGTAGCAGTGACTAGCGGTAGGAAACCTTTTTGTCTTCTTCTTCTTCTTCTTCTGCGTTCGTGGCCTGCAACTCCCACGTTCACTCGTATGCACACGAGTGGGCTTTTACGTGTATGACCGTTTTAACCCCGCCATGTAGGCAGCCATACTCCGTTTTCGGGGGTGTGCATGCTGGGTATGTTCTTGTTTCCATAACCCACCGAACGCTGACATGGATTACAGGATCTTTAACGTGCGTATTTGATCTTCTGCTTGCATATACACACGAAGGGGGTTCAGGCACTAGCAGGTCTGCACATATGTTGACCTGGGAGATCGTAAAAATCTCCACCCTTTACCCACCAGGCGCCATCACCGTGATTCGAACCCGGGACCCTCAGATTGACAGTCCAACGCTTTAACCACTCGGCTATTGCGCCCGTCACCCTTTTTGTCTCACAGCCTGTAAACAGACAGACAGACAGACAGACAGAAAGACAAAAAGACGACCAGACAAAGAGACAGATAGCCAGTCAGCCAAACAGACAGACAGACAGAGACAAACGGACACGTACACTGCAGATAGCAACCATCGGCAGTAGTTGCCCGCGCAAAGCCCGCACACACACACACACACACACACACACACACACACACACACACACACACACACACACACAGCGAACCAGCCAGCCAGCCAGCCAGACAAACAGACAGACACCTACACTGCAGATAGCAGTCGTCGGCGGTAGGAAACCTGTTGTCGTTGCCCCCGCACAGCCCGTAAACGAAACGTTCGCAGCGCTCTGACGTCACGTTGTAGAACCACAGAGGGGCGTATGCCTGGCAGTTCCCGCTGTCTGGCATCAGCTGACACTTCTGTGGCACCCCTGGGGACAGTCAAACGGCACGTGCGCGCGCGCGCGTTACATTTACATATCGACAGATCCGGGGGGAGGGGCGGGGTGGCGGGGGGTGGGTACACACACATGCGAGGCACATGCGGGTGCATAAATCTTTGTATTGATAAAAAAAAACACCACCACTACCACCACCATCATCATCATCATCATCATCATCATCATCATCATCATCACAATCATCATCATCATCATCCAGTAATGTTTAACAGAATTATTGTTCCTACTTGCAATTCTTTCATCGTTATCATCACTGTTGATGTTGCTCTTGCTGACGTATTGTTGTTGTTGTCAATTAAGTAGAAACAGGAATGAGGGAAAATGGGAATAGGTAGAAACGGAAATGACGAAAATGAGAATAGGTAGAAACAGGAATGAGGAAAAATGGGATTAGGTAGAAACAGGAATGAGCAAAATGGGAATAGGTAGAAACGGAAATGACGAAAATGAGAATAGGTAGAAATGGGAATGAACGAAAATGAGAATAGGTAGAAGCGAGAATGGGCGAAATGGGAATAGGTAGAAACAGGAATGAGCGAAATGGGAATAGGTAGAAACGGAAAATTAATGACGAAAATGAGAAGAGGTAGAAACAGGAATGAACGAAAATGAGAATAGGTAGAAGCGAGAATGGGCGAAATTGGATTAGGTAGAAACGGGAAATGTGCGAAATGGGAATAGGTAGAAACGTGAAATGAGCGAAATGGGAACAGGTAGAAACGCGAAACAGGCGAAATGGGAACAGGTAGAAACAGGAACAAGCGAAACTGGGCTGCTCCGCATCTAAACATCACTGACCGCTGACGGTGAACAGCTTCTGTGTCTGGCCCTCCGCTGGCCTCCTCAGCTCAGGGTCCACGTTGTTCCGACGGTTGAAGGCCGCCATGGCGATGATGTCATCCTGGTGAAGCGCCTGCAGCGCCTCCTGCCGTTTGATCTGGCAGGTTGTCGCCCCTGGTGACAGAACGCGGTGTTCTCCAGTTACGTGCATTTTGGTGGGGTTTATGTTACGATATTATTCGTTTTACGTGAAAACCCCCCCCCAAACAAACATCGGCAGCTCACACAGAAACACACTGCATTCATGTATGCACACACACACACACACACACACACACACATATAAATATATATATCTATATGTGTGTGTGTGTGTGTGTGTGTGTGTGTGTGCGTGCGTGTGTGTGTCTGAGTATGTCTGATTCTGACTGTAGTGAAACTAAAACTGTGTCAATCCCACAACGAGAGCAGAAAAGACCTATCATCTGCTACTGACTGGCCCATAGTTCGCCCGCACTGATTCTGTAATTAGTGCGTCCGCCCTTGTGGCCGCGTTCTCATCTCCGGAGTCACTGACGTCTCCATCGTTCGCGAATGATTGCCATGATTTAATGAATTCAATCAAAAAAAACAATTACACAAACTATACACATAACACCATTCGATATAAGCAGTTAGCCTGTTGCTCTGATGTTCATGTGTACATGTTGGGTTTTTTTGTTTGTTTGTTTGTTTGTTTTTTTGCTCTTTTTTTTTCTAAATAAAGATTGGTTTAAATCTGTTGTCCATGGCGGGCTCAGTAGGTGATGTCCCAAGTACTTTGAATCAGAACAAGCACTACCGAACGCCACCGAAAGGACTCAGCAGCAGTGCAGGGTCTCCTCTGGTGTGTGGCCTCCAGGCGACCTCACATCGATGGTTTTACCTGTGGACTGCCAGGCACTGGGACTACGACAGATAAACCCGGGTGTGGCTGTATATGGGGGGGGGGGGGGGACTTCGAATGATCGGCACGGGAGTAATACCACTGAAACGGTGCAGATGATAGGGCAAGAAAAAAGAAAGAAAGAAAAAAAAAAGAATGGTTTAAACTAAAAACAACGATCAGTCATTCGGATGAGGCGATAAACCGAGGTCCCGTGTGCAGCCAGCATACATTTAGCGCACGTAAAAGAACCCACGGCAACAAAAGGGTTGTTCCTGGCAAAATTCTGTAGAAAAATCCACTTCGATAGGAAAAACAAATAAAACTGCACGCAGGAAAAATACAAAAAAAAAAAAAGGGTGGCGCTGTAGCGTAGCGACGCGCTCTCCCTGGGGTGAGCAGCCCGAAATTTCACACAGAGAAATCTGATGTGATAACTGGAAGAAATACAAACACAATACAATCAAACGAACCAACCAACCAACCTTGCTTGCAGTCGACGGGTTGGTTGTCGGCGTTGTAGAACTGCACTCTGCAGCTGCCACAAGGGTTGATACGGCACACAGCCTCGGGGTGAGCGGCGCACACTTGCAGGCACAGGTCTTCGTTACAGCACTGCACCTCCTCGCCTCCGGGACACACTGCAAAGAGGTGGGGGGGTGGGGGTGGGGATGGGCGGTAGGGGGTAGGGGAGGGGGGGCGTGGGGGGGTGGTGGTGGACGGTTTTGTGGTCAGGCTGGGGTTTGAACCATGGTTCATCATGGGGTAATGAAGTTATATGAGTCAGTGCGTGCGTGTGTATGTGTATGTGAATGTGTGTGTGTGTGTGTGTGTGTGTGTGTGTGTGTGTGTGAAAGAGAGAGGGTGAGAGGGAGAGGGGGGGTGTGGGGGTGGGAGTGGAAGAGCTACTCATCCACCCACCTATCCAGCCAGTCAGGCAGCCAGCCAGAGAGACAGCTAGCTAGCCATACAGACAGACGGAGACAGACAGACAGACAGAGACAGAGAGAAAGAGGGAGAGGGAGAGAGTGAATGAATGAATGAATGAATGAATGAATGAATCTTTATTTTTTCAAAGAGAGAGAGAGAGAGAATGAATGAATGAATGAATGAATCTTTATTTTTCCAAGAGAGAGAGAGAGACAGACAGACAGACAGAATGAATGAATGAATCTTTATTTTTCCAAGAGAGAGAGACAGACCGATAGACAGAATGAATGAATGAATCTTTATTTTTCAGAGAGAGAGAGAGAGAGAGGGCCAGCCAAACAGCCAGACGGACAGGCAGACAGCGGTACCGACCTTGACACTGTTCTCCCAGCTGACTGTTCTCTCTGCTGCCTGTCTTGTCCGCCTTCTCGATCGTCACTGGCGTCACTGCTGCACACGTCACCACACACGTCACTACACGCCGCACACGTCACCACAGGCCACACACGTCACCACACACGTCACCACAGACCACACACGTCACCACACGCCGCACACGTCACCACACACGCCACGACAGGCCACACACGTCACCACAAGCGACACACGTCACCACACGCCGCACACGTCACCGCACACGCCACACACGTCACCACAGGCCACACACGTCACCACACACCACACACGTCACCACAGGCCACACACGTCACCACACACGTCACCACACACATCACCACAGGCCACACACATCACCACAGGCCACACACATCACCACAGGCCACACACGTCACCACAGGCCACACACGTCACCACAGGCCACACGTCACCACCCACCTACAATACACGTCATCACTCTCACCCATTTTTTTCGTCGTCTTTATCAACATTATCATCATATTTGTCGTCATCATGGTCGTCTTCGTCACCAACCACCGCCCCTTTCATCAATGCCGTCACCACACTCACATCGTCGTCGTCATCATCATCAACGTCGTCGTCATTATCATCGTCGTCATTATCATCATTGTCGTCGTCATTATCGTCATCATCATCGTTGCAATTATCATCGTCGTCGTCATCATTATCATCATCGTCCACGTCATCATAATCGTCGTCGTCACCATTATCATCATCATCGTCGTCATTGTCGTCATCATTATCATCGTCGTCGTCATCAGCAGCATCGACGTCGTCATTATCGTATCATCAGCGTTTTAGTCAGAATCTTTTCTTTTTTTTAATCACTAAGAGACAGACAAGAGAGAGAGAGAGAGAAACAGAGACAGGGACAGAGACAGACAGAGAGACAGAAAAACAGAGACAGACAGACAGAAACAGACAGACAGATAGAGACAGAGAGAGAGAGAGAGAGAGAGAGAGAGAGAGAGAGAGAGAGATCAGAGGTACGTAAACAGGCAGACATTCACACACAGTCAGACAGAAAGCCGGACAGACAGACAGACAGAGACACAGAGAGAGAGAGAGAGCGAGACAGACAGACAGGCAAAAAGACAGACAGACAGAGACAGGGAGAGAGAGTGACAGAGACAGAGAGAGGTACGTAGGATTGGCAGACATCCACACAGACAGACAGACTGACAGACAGGCTGACAGACAGACAGACAGACAGACCACACCACTGACCCCACTGACACGGGGCCACCCCCCGGACTCGCGTGCCCGGCACCACGTGACCCTTCAGCGGCGTAACACACCAACAGACACCCAACTTCTCACTGCACTGCTCCTTCTGCCAGTTGCCATCACTGTCACACCTGTACACAGCATGACATGTCACTGTCACACCTGTACACAGCATGATATGACATGTCACTGTCACACCTGTACACAGCATGACATGACACTGTCACACCTGTACACAGCATGACATGACACGTCACTGTCACACCTGTACACAGCATGACATGACACTGTCACACCTGTACACAGCATGACATGACACTGTCACACCTGTACACAGCATGACATGACACTGTCACACCTGTACACAGCATGACATGTCACACCTGTACACAGCATGACATGTCACTGTCACACCTGTACACAGCATGACATGACACTGTCACACCTGTACACAGCATGACATGACACTGTCACACCTGTACACAGCATGATATGACATGTCACTGTCACACCTGTACACAGCATGACATGACACGTCAGTATCACACCTGTACACAGCATGACATGACACGTCACTGTCACACCTGTACACAGCATGACATGACACGCCACTGTCACACCTGTACACAGCATGACATGACACGCCACTGTCACACCTGTACACAGCATGACATGACACGTCACTGTCACACCTGTACACAGCATGACATGACACGTCACTGTCACACCTGTACACAGCATGACATGTCACTGTCACACCTGTACACAGCATGACATGTCACTGTCACCTGTACACAGCATGACATGTCACACCTGTACACAGCATGACATGTCACTGTCACACCTGTACACAGCATGACATGTCACTGTCACACCTGTACACAGCATGACATGACACGTCACTGTCACACCTGTACACAGCATGATATGACATGTCACTGTCACACCTGTACACAGCATGACATGACATGTCACTGTCACACCTGTATACAGCATAATATGACACGTCAGTGTCACACCTGTACACAGCATTATATGACATGTCACTGTCACACCTGTACACAGCATGACATGTCACTGTCACACCTGTACACAGCATGATATGACATGTCACTGTCACACCTGTACACAGCATGACATGACACGTCACTGTCACACTTGTACACATCATATGACACGTCACTGTCACACCTGTACACAGCATGACATGACACGTCACTGTCACAACCTGTACACAACATTATATGACACGTCAGTGTCACACCTGTACACAGCATGATATGACATGTCACTGTCACACCTGTACACAGCATGATATGACACGTCACTGTCACACCTGTACACAGCATATGACACGTCACTGTCACACCTGTACACAGCATGATATGACACGTCACTGTCACACCTGTATACAGCATGATATGACACGTCACTGTCACACCTGTACACAGCATATGACACGTCACTGTCACACCTGTACACAGCATGACATGACACGTCACTGTCACACCTGTACACAGCATATGACACGTCACTGTCACACCTGTACACAGCATGATATGACACGTCACTGTCACACCTATACACAGCATGATATGACATGTCACTGTCACACCTGTACACAGCATGACATGACACGTCACACCTGTACTGAGAATGATATGACGAGAGTGTGAGACAGACAGACAGACAGATCAGTAGAAAGAAAGCAGACAGAGAGACAGACAGACGGACACGCAGCCCGGGGGACAGACGGACATTCGTCCACACAGACTGGCAAACAGACACTACAGACAAGCCGACAGACGGACACACAGACAGACAGACAGATGTCCAGATGCCAGTCACCTGGGGCGGAATCTGAGGAAGCAGTCACTGGTACTGTGTAGCATCTGACGGTGATGGGCAATCAGCTCGTCTCGGCAACTGTGGCTCGCTTCCGTGGGCGCTGCACACACACACACACACACACACACACACACACACACACACACACACACAGATTATATATATGTACACACAGAAAGAAAGAGAAAGAGAAAGAGAGACTGAGACAGAGACAGTGATACACTCCCCCCCCCCCTACCCCCCCCCCCCCCTCCTCCCCCCCCCCCCCACACACAGTAACATCACATACACACACATACACACAGGCACACACGCGCACACACACACAAACACACACACACAGATTATATATATGTACTACACAGAGAAAGAAAGAGAAAGAGAGAGAGAGAGACTGAGACAGTGATACACCCCCCTCCCCCTCTAACCCCCCTCCCCCCCCCCCCACACTCACACAGTAACATGGCATACGCACACATACACACAGGCACGCACACGCGCACACACACACAAACACACACACACACACAGATTATATATATGTAGACACAGAAAGAAAGAGAAAGAGAGACTGAGACAGAGACAGTGATACACTCCCCCCCACCTAACCCCCCCGCCCCCCCAACACACACACACAGTAACATGACATACACACACATACACACACGCACGCACGCACACACACACACACACACACACACACACATGCACACAGATTATATATATGTATACACAGAAAGAGAGAAAAAGAGAATGAGAGAAAGAGAGTGACACACTCCTATCGAAGTGGATTTTTCCACAGAATTTTGCCAGGAAGAACCCCTTTGTTGCCGTGGGTTCTTTTACGTGCGCTAAGTGCATGCTGCGCGCGGGACCTCGGTTTATCGTCTCATCCGAATGACTAGCGTCCAGAACAACCACTCAAGGTCCAGTGGAAGGGGAGAAAATATCGGCGGCTGAGCCGTGATTCGAACCAGCGCGCTCAGATTCTCTCGCTTCCTAGGCGGACGCGTTACCTCTAGGCCATCACTCCACCTCGTTACTGGAAAATTAAACTGAGCGTCCAGTGGTTCTTGTGTGATACGATAAACGAGGTCCTGTGTGCAGCACGCACTTACGCACTGAAAAACATCCCATGGCAAGATAAGTGTTGTCCTCTGGCAAAACTTACGAAGAAGAAATCCATTCTAATAGGTACACAAAATATACATGCTTGCACGCAATGCCTGACTTGCTAGCACGTTGGGTTATGCTGCTGGTCAGGCATCTGCCTAGTAGATGTGGTGCTGCATGTACAGAGTTGTTCAAACGCAGTGACGCTTCCTTGAAAAGTTATTGTTTCAGTTTCTCAAGGGGGCGTCACTGCGTTCGGACAAATCCATATTCGCTACAGCCTGACCAGAGGCATAACCTATTGCGCTTAGTCAGGACTTGAGTGTATATCTGAGTATCTGTCTTCTTCTTCTTCTTCTTTCCGTTACACGACCAACATCGACTTGCCGATGACTCTGTCGTGGTTCATGCATGCTGGGTATTTTCGTGTCTCCATAACCCAGCGAACACTGACATGGATTACAGGATCTTTAACGTGCGTATTTGATCTTCTGCTTGCATATACACACGAAGGGGGTTCAGGCACTAGCAGGTCTGCACATATGTTGACCTGGGAGATCGGAAAAATCTCCACCCTTTACCCACCAGGCGCCGTTACCGTGATTCGAACCCGGGACCCTCAGATTGAAAGTCCAACGCTTAAACCACTTGGCCATTGCGCCCGTCAAAGTGGATTTCTTCTACACAGCTCTGCCAGAGAACAACACTCTCGTTGCCATGGGTTCTTTTTCAGCACGTGCTGCACACGAGACCTCGGTTTATTGTCACACCCGAAAGACTAGATGCTCAGTTTGATTTTCCAAACAAACGTTCGGAAAAAAACAGGGCGAGAGCGGGATTCGAACCCAGACCCTCACAGACTCTCTGTATTGGCAGACGAGCGTCTTTACCACTTTCACCACCTTCCTCCTTGGTCAAGTGAAAAATGTAACTTGAAAAAGTGAAACTTGAACTTGAAATAGTGACACTGACACTTGAAATAGTGACACTGAATCTTGAAATAGTGACACTGAATCTTGAAAAAGTGACACTGAATCTTGAAATAGTGACACTGAATCTTGAAAAAGTGACACTGAGTCTTGAAATAGTGACACTGAGTCTTGAAAAAGTGACGCTGAATCTTGAAATAGTGACACTGAATTTTGAAATAGTGACACTGAGTCTTGAAAAAGTGACACTGAATCTTGAAATTGTGACACTGAATCTTGAAATAGTGACACTGAATCTTGAAATAGTGACACTGAATCTTGAAATAGTGACACTGAATCTTGAAAAAGTGGAGCTGAAACGTGAGAGTCAGTGAAACCGAAACATTAAAAAAAAGTGAAACTGAAACTTGAAAAAGCGAAAACTGAAACTTCCTTCCTTTCTTCTTCCCAACTTTGCTCTTCCTTCCATAATAATAACAACAATAATGATAATAATAATGGTATTTTAGATAGCGCTGAATCTTGTGCAGAGACAAATCAAAGCGCTTTCGCACCAGTCATTCACACGCATGCATAACTCTAAAACTGGAGAAACTGAAGACAAGGAAGAGGCAGGGGAGGGAGGCTATTTTGGGAAGAGGTGGGTTTTTAAGGCCAGACTTGAAAGAGCTGAGTGTGGAGACTTGACGAAGCGAAAGAGGAAGTTCATTCCAGTTGCAAGGTCTTTTTTCTGGGCTGCACGTACACTTGGGAACGGTACAGGCAGAGCCGCCACAGGAGGTGTTACAGCAGATCTGATTGGCTGGACAGTCTCCGTCTCCAAGGCAACTGAGTTCGCAGGACACGCTGAGCACGGGGCGAGGCACTGGGCACGTGCCTTCTTTACACCGCCCTGCACACACACACACACACACACACACACACACACACGTTACACACACACACACACACACACACATACACACGTTACACACACATACACACACGTTACACACACACACACACACACGCACACATACACATACACACGCACACACACATACATGCACACATGCACATACACACATATATATATATATAAATTAAATCAATCATTTTCTATATGTAACACACACACACACACACACACACACACACACACACACACACACACACACACACACACACACACACTTTCACTTACTCGCATGCGTACACAGTAATCCCCCCACCCTCCACCCACTCGATTTTTTTTTCCTACCCTCGTCTAATATCACTTACAGTGAAAAGACTTTAACTCTCTCCATACGAACGGCGAAAGAGACGACGTTAACAGCGTTTCACCCCAATTACCATCATCAAAATATTGCAAGCGGAAGGCTCTTATACTGAAGAGGTGAATGTTGACAAAGAATACCACAATTCTGACGACGGAAGCTAAAGGTTTGGGTCATTCAGACACCCACTGGACATCCGAGGGGTCTGTGTAGAGGAGAAGAGAGGACTGGCCGTACTGAGTGAGTTAAACTAAAGAACGAACGAACAACATGCACACAGGCATGCGCACACACACACACACACACACACACACACTTAGAAAACACGGTTGGCCCAGAAACTAGGTACTCACTCCAACTCTCATCATCCACCATGTTCCTCACGTCTCTCTCCCCCTTGCCCTCTTCATAAAAATAACATCAATACTACCACCACTACCACTACTACTACTACTACTACTACAACTACTACTAGTAGGGAGGGGGGGGCAGAAAGAGGGGGTGGGGGGTGGGGGGGCAGAGATGTGGAGTGATGGCCTAGAGGAAACAGGAAAATCTGAGCGCGCTGGTTCGAATCACGGCTCAGCCGCCGATATTTTCTCTCCCCCCCCACCCCCCCACCCCCCTCTCCACTAGACCTTGAGTGGTGGTCTGGGCGTTCGTCATTCGGATGAGACGATAAACCGAGGTCCCGTGTGCAGCACGCACTTAGAGCACGTAAAAGAACCCACGGCAACAAAAGGGTTGTTCCTGGCAAAATTCTGAAGAAAAAAAAATCCACTTTGATAGGAAAAACAAATAAAACTGCACGCAGGAAAAAATACAAAAAAAGGGGGTGGCGCTGTAGTGTAGCGATGCACTCTCCCTGGGGAGAGCAGCCCGAATTTCACACAGAGAAATCTGTTGTGATAAAAAGAAATACAAATACAAATACTACTGATGATGATGATAATAAAATAACAACAATACCACACATGTCACAGGTACAATATGCAGCAATTACATCAAAATACTACAACTACTATCACCATTAACAACAACGATAACAACGGATCAATTAAACAACAACAACAACAACAACACAGACAGACAGACATACAAACGTATATACATACATACACACACACATACATACATGCAAACTGAATGGCATTTGTGTTGCGCGCTTTCTCAAAAAGTATGCGCTGGCATTCCGTCAAAGAACAGCATCAGTACAGCGCGTTTTTGTTTTTGTTTTGTTTTGTTTTCTCTCAAAAGTATAAAGTTCAAAAACAAGAGAGGCAAGGCCTTCAAGACTCACTTGTGATACACTTAAAAAAAAAAAAAATCCAAGCTTTTTATGGATTGAGTATAATTTCAAAATGTAATGTTTAAGATGAGAAAGATCAGTTTAAAGCAAATTAACTCCCCTAGCATTACAGAGTAATTTCCCTTTTTTACTATCTGCACCAAAACGTTTGCAAAATAAATAAAACTTCCATGCTTAGCAAAAGAAATTCCTGTTTGAACAAAAAATGATAATAATGACTGCTCTAGCTGTTGGGTCAGAATATCAGATCAAAGTGCCAGGTTCAGAGAATACAAAAAATATAAATATAACAATAAATGCAGTTTGCATATAATTAGGCTTCATTCTTTATTTTTTTGTGCCCATCCCAGAGGCGCAATATTGTTTTAAACAAGATGACTGGAAAGAACTGAATTTTTCCTATTTTTATGCCAAATTTGGTGTCAACTGACAAAGTAGTTGCAGAGAAAATGTCAATGTTAAAGTTTACCACGGACAGACACACACACACACACACACACACACACACAGACAACCGAACACCGGGTTAAAACATAGACTCACTTTGTTTACACAAGTGAGTCAAAAACCAGCCAACTCACAAACCCCCACCCCCACCCCCCACCCCCCACACTGACCTTGAGGTCCGCAGGTGTTGCAGCAGGCGTCCTTGGTGAGGAAGTTGTTGTCGTTGGCCCCGCAGCCGGTGAAGGTGAAGGGCAGGCACTGCCGACTGTCAGGGTCGTAGCGGTAGCGGGTGTGGCGTCCCTCGCACTGCCCTTCCAACCCCCTCTGCTCACAGATCCTCTCTGCAAAAGGGGGTCAGGGGGTCAGGGGAGGGGTTGGTGGGTGTGTGTGGGGGGGGGAGGGGGAAGGAAAGACCTTGGTACTCAGCACTTCATGGAAATGGATGTGCCCTACCACTTCTAACTCCACATACACTGTTATGTACATGCACACACTAGGTCACCATGAACCACTGGCATTTAAACAAAATGTATACATTATTATTATTATTACTACTACTTTTTTGATATTATAATTATTATTCATTTATCTATTTATTTATTCATGTACGCTTATAGTTGACTTCATCAAGTTTTTTGCACCTTATACATATTATTAGTAGTGGTAGCAATTTGGGTTTTTTTTATGTATATATCTGTTATTCATTCACCCTTTTTTTCTTTTTTTTTTTCTCAGGGCCTGCCTAAGCGCGTTGGGTTACGCTGCTGGTCAGGCATCTGCTTGGCAGATGTGGTGTAGCGTATATGGATGTGTCCGAACGCAGTGACGCCTCCTTGAGCTACTGAAGCTGAAACTGAAACTGTATACATTAAAAGGGGAGATAGGGTTGGTCCACCGCTGTGATACAGATGACAATTTTTTTTCCCTTTCTTTTTCTTTCATTCTTTGGTTATGTATTAGGTTAAGAAAGAGGAGAAAGAGAGAGAGAGAGAGAGAGAGAGGATGGATGACAGAAAAGCTTCAATATCTAACAAACAACTCATCAATATACCCAGACAGATGTAATCACTTGTCACACATGTTTAAAACGCAACGCATACATCAGAACGCTAGAACATCAAAAAAAAAAAAAACCCTGGCAAATGTACACAGACATCGAAATCACTTTTAATGCACGCCTCAAGACACACTGGGGCAATTGCTAGGCCAGACGATAGGGTAAAAAAAAAGAAAAGAAAAGTGATTACTTAAGGTGTGTGAGCGAAAGTGGTGCATGAAAGGTAAATATGAATCTGTGAAAGAAGAAAAAGAAAGATGTGGGGAAAAAAAATAGGAAGATGGAAGCCCCACAAAAAAGTGGGAAAAATGAGGGCAGAGAAAAACACACAAAAAAAGCAACAACAACAACAAAAACCCAAACAAACAAAAAAAAAACCCATCAGGACTCATTTATTTGTCTCATAAAAACCATCAAAGGAATTACGGACACTAAAAAAAACAACTAAAACACAACAAACACACATAAAAGATACACATAAAAGCAATTAAGTTGCGTCAGCGCATGCAAGATCTTCCACAAGACATAGTTATGGACTGCAAACTTTTAAGCACTTATAGATATGTCCTGCCAGTTCTTGCTGAAAATAACAAACGCACTAAAAATATAAAGACGTAAAAACAACAAAACCTCTCTTGACACAGTAAAGTACTAAAATGCACAACAATAAAAATGGATTAAAAATTAAGCAAACACATGAGTAAAAAATGCTGAAAACAACAACAACAACAACAACAACAACAACAATAATAATAATAATAATAATAAATGGTATTTATATAGCGCTGAATCTTGTGCAGAGACAAATCAAAGCGCTTTCGCACCAGTCATTCACACGCATGCCTAACTCTAAAACTGAAGAAGAAACTGAAGACAAGGTAGAGGCAGGGAAGGGAGGCTATCTTGTGAAGAGGTGGGCTTCAAGGCCAAGTCTTAACTCCCGAGAGCAAGGTTTCGGTTGCGCATGCGCACTAGAGCCTATCCATAAAAGGGAAAGGGGCGGAGTTTATCTATAAAAAGCGCGAGCACGTGTCCGGTAGAAATGTAAACATGTGGGAGGTGAAAGCAAAACAAAGACCGACTCACTGTTAGCGGAGAAAGATATCCGTGTACTCCTGCCACACAATGTGGTCGTTTACGGTTGCCAACGTCGAGGGGCTGTCTGCATGCTTTCCAATTCTCACCGGACAGTACCACGTGCTGGTGCTATTTTTATCTGACAGACACGTCTAGCGCAAACACAAACGGCTCTAGCTCCGCCCCTTTTCTCTGCATTCAAATTTTGTATTACGTGTAGCTGACACATTTTGTACTTTCCAAAGTCAATTCAGGTCTAGATTGGAAGCTGCTAGGCAAATCTCGCTCTCTGCCATAAATGAAGCCAAACCGTAGCTTTATTAGGCTTTTATTTTGAATAAACCTTCACCGACGTCACAGTGTCAGACTCTGGTGAGAAACTGGCTTGATTCAAATCGCCCGCCATTTATAGTCCGGTTCAGGCTTTAAAAGAGCTGAGTGCGGAGACCTGACGAAGCGAAAAGAGGAAGTTCATTCCAATTACAAAGGTCCAGAGAGAGAGAAAGAACGGCGGCGAACAGTCGAGTGTTTGAATCTGGGTATGCGTAAACATAGTGGATCCGAAGCCGATCGTAGAGAAGCGAGATGGAGTGTAAGTCAACAAACAGCCTACCGGTCCGCTTGATGCAACAGCGGCTGTTCCGACAGTGGTAGCCCGCCCCACAGTCCGCCTGGGACAAACAGCTGAGGGGCTGCTGGGTGAGGGAGTCCATCAGAGGCTGTCCCAGCTCACACACAGCCCCGCCCGTGTCTGAAGAACACCACAGCATCATCAGGCATCACTCACTGACGTCATTCATCGTCGATGCTGTCATCGCCAGTCATCGTCATCACACGCTGAGCATTCGCATCGTCCTCGCTGCAGTTAGAACAATGGTCACTCACGTCGTCATCAGCATCATCGTCGTCGTCGTGGTTAGAACACAAACACGCTCACATCGTCACTAGGATCATCATCATCATCATCGTCATTATCGTCATCACGGACACAGCACTCACAGCATCATCATCGTAATCCTCACTACACTCACGTCATCCTCCTCCTCATCATCATCATCCTCATCATCGTCGTCGTCACACACAGCTCAGTCATATCGTTGTCGTCGTCATCACCATCATGATGCCGCACACGACACTCGCATCATCGTCGTCGCTGTTGATGTTGTCATTATCATCATCGTTATCATCGTTATCACACAGAAAATTCGCATCGTCATCATAGCCAACATGATGGTCGTCATCTTCATCACATACAGCACATCCACACCGTTACCATCATCATCATCATCATCATCATCATCATCATCACCATCACTACACAGAGGATGGGAGGGAGAGGGACAGAGGGAGGGAGGGGGAGGGGGACAGAGAGAGGGAGGGGGGAGGGGGACAGAGAGAGGGAGGGGGACAGAGGGAGGGAGGGGGGGGGACAGAGAGAGGGAGGGAGGGAGGGAGGGAGAGAGGGAGGGGGACAGAGGGAGGGAGGGAGGGAGGGAGGGAGAGAGGGAGACAGAGGGAGGGAGGGGGAGGGACAGGGGGAGGGAGGGGGGGAGGGAGGGGGACAGAGGGACGGAGGGAGGGAGGGGGACAGGGCCACTGGACAGAGAGAGAGGAAGGCAGGACAGGGCCACTGACTGAGGGAGAGGGGGGGACACAGAGAGAGGGGGGGACACAGAGGGGGGACACAGAGAGAGGGGGGGAAACAGAGAGAGGGGGGAGACACAGAGAGGGGGGGACAAAGAGAGAGGGGGGACACAGAGAGAGAGGGGGGACACAGAGAGAGGGGGGAGACACAGAGAGAGGGGGGGACACAGAGAGGGGGGGGACACAGAGAGGGGGGGACAGAGAGAGGGGGACACACAGAGAGGGGGGGGACACAGAGAGGGGGGGACACAGAGAGGGGGGGATACAGAGAGGGGGGGACACAGAGAGGGGGGGACACAGAGAGAAGGGGGGACACAGAGAGAGGGGGGGACACACAGAGAGAGGGGGGGGACACAGAGAGAGAGGGGGACAGAGAGAGAGGGGGGAGACACAGAGAGGGGGGACAAAGAGAGAGGGGGGACACAGAGA
Source organism: Babylonia areolata (assembly GCF_041734735.1). Classification (NCBI taxonomy): domain Eukaryota; kingdom Metazoa; phylum Mollusca; class Gastropoda; order Neogastropoda; family Buccinidae; genus Babylonia; species Babylonia areolata. The sequence goes on from NC_134889.1 coordinate 4,555,180, forward strand.
GAGAGGGGGGGGACACAGAGAGAGGGGGGGGACACAGAGAGAGGGGGGGACAGAGGGGGGGGGACACAGAGAGAGGGGGGGACACAGAGAGGGGGGGGACACAGAGAGGGGGGGGACACAGAGAGGGGGGGGGACACAGAGAGAGGGGGGGGGGACACAGAGAGAGGGGGGGACACAGAGAGAGGGGGGGAC
>NC_134889.1:4557871-4560371 GCF_041734735.1 Babylonia areolata
GTGTGTCACAGTGTGATGACGTGTACTGTGTGTGTCACAGTGTGATGACGTGTACTGTGTGTGTCACAGTGTGATGACGTGTACTGTGCCAGCTCGTGTCGCTGAAGGGTCTGGGTTCAAATCCCGGTCTCTCGCTTTTTTTCTTTCTTTTTTTTTCTCCTCCAAGTTTGACTGGAAAAATGCAAACTGAGCGTCTAGTCTTTCGGATGAGACGACAAACGCGAGGTCCCGTGTGCAGCGGCACGCACCAAGAACCCATGGCAGCATATGTGTAAAATTCTGCAGAAGAACTCCACTCTGACAGGTACATAAACGTAGATGCATGCACTCAAGGCCTGACAAGGGCGTTGGTTATGCTTCTGTTAGACATCTGCCCGGCAGATGTGGCGTAGTGTATATGGATCTGTCCATCTGACGCCCACTGGAGAAACTGAAACTGAAACTGAAAGCACCTCACTCAGGGTGTCCTTCTCTGTCTCTGGACCTTGTAACTGGAATGAACTTCCTCTTTCGCATCGTCAGGTCATCCGCCGCGCTCAGCTCTTTCAAGTCTGGCCTTAAAACCCACCTCTTCCCAAACACAACGCAACACAACACAACACAACGCAACGTAACGCAACGCAACACAACGCAACACAACGCAACACAACACAACGCAACGTAACGCAACGCAAAACATCACAACACAAACAACACAACGGAACGCAAAACATCACAACACAACACAACACAACGGAACGTAACACAACACAAACAATAAACTACAACAAATCACAACACAACACAACACAACGCCACACAACGCAATGCAAAACAATACACAACACAACACAACGCCACACAACGCAATGTAAAACAATACACAACACAACGCAACGCAACACAACACAACGCAACGCAACGCCACACAACGCAATGCAAAACAATACACAACACAACACAACGCCACACAACGCAATGTAAAACAATACGCAACACAACACAACGCAACGCAACACAACACAACACGACGACCACAATGGCAATACCACAAGACACTGACTGGTGGGGTCCCGGCAACAGAAGAAATCCCCGTAGCGCCCAGCCTGGCAGGCGTAGCCCTCCACACACAGCCCCTGCCCCACCCCACACACCACAGCGCTGCCGTTGGCCACGTGGTGAAGAGGGGCGCCCAGGGAGCAGGGGTTCAAACCTGCACAACATGGAACACTTTATTATCTCACACATACACACAAAATTCCGAATCGGGTGTAGTTTACATGAAACGGAATACAGAGTTCTTGACTGACATCCAGATGTGGTGGGGTTTTTTGGGTTTTTTTTTTTACATAAACAATGTTCTTAGAATTACAGTCATTCAATACGAATGCATACGAACACATAATCTTCTCTCTTGAGGGCACATAAGACCGTATGGCTGTGTCTGGAGTGGCACTGTCTTCATCCGTCTGCGGGCAGGGGCGGTTTGGTCTGTGGGGTGTGCTCAGCAGCTGGAGGGTGGTTGTCTTTTGCCGGTGGGCTCTGCAGTCATGAAATACTGGCTGGTACACCCATTGGGGATACTCTGTCGCGAGGTGCATCCTGTGGTCTCTTCTGCCTCTGTTCGGGAGCAGTTATGTCCCTTGAATTCTTTATGGAGTGTCCTGTGCGTGGCCTGCACCCATCGTGAACACAGCGCAGGCCTCCAAGGGTGGGTGCAGGACTGTCCCAGGGGCGGGTGGAGACGGTGCTCCTCTGGGTCCTCCCCAGCACCTACGGGTGTTTCTCTTTCTTCTTCTGTTCTGAGAATTACAGCCATTCAATACGAATGCATACGAACAACATATCTTCTAGACGTAAAATGCTTAAAATCGATGACAGCTTGGCTGTAAACCTCACGAACAATAAACAGAATCCTACATGTGCAACAATAGCAAGAGAATGGACATGGTGAGTGTGTCACCGTGTATGTGACACTCGGTGTGTATGACTGCCGCTTTCATCTTCCTCTGATTCAAGATTCTGCACAATGTAAGTACAAGCAGCAGCAGCAGCAGTAGTGGCAGCAGAGGTGGTATCATTATGTTGAATTCTTATTCTCATTATTATTATCATAATCATCATTATAGCTATTATCATCGTCATTATTATTACCATCATCCTCATCATGGTTGTTATCATCACAATCATTATTAGTATTAGTATTATTATCATTATGGCCTAGGTGGAGTGATAGCCTAGAGGTAACGCGTCCGCCTAAGAAGCGAGAGCATTTGAGCGCGCTGGTTCGAATCACGGCTCAGCCGCCGATATTTTCTCCCCCTCCACTAGACCTTGAGTGGTGGTCTGGACGCTAGTAATTCGGATGAGACGGTAAACCGAGGTCCCGTGTGCAGCATTCACTTAGCGCACGTAAAAGAACCCACATCAACAAAAGGGTTGTCCCTGGCAAAATTCTGTAGAAAAATCCACTTCGATAGGAAAAAACAAATAAAACTGCAAGCAGAAAAAAAAAAGGTGG
>NC_134889.1:4565371-4585371 GCF_041734735.1 Babylonia areolata
GTTACTGTGCACTGACAATCCTGTACTTGAAGTGAAGACGGAATGAACTGCACCGTGTTTCAGCGGGAGGATGAAAACAAGAGTGGAGGACTAGACAACTGATGGGTTCAGAACATAACATGAATAACTGTGTGCGTACGGAAAGAATCGCCATCTGTGGAGCTAAATATTTTATGTCTCGTCCTCAGTTCTCCACGGAAGGCCAGGAGCACACTGACATGCAACACAGGACACAGCACACACTGACGTATGTGTCGCGTGCTGTCGAGGAAACAAGCTGTCTAACACACACCACGGGCAATCACGGAATGAAGTTCTCAACACACACACACACACACACACACACGCACGCACGCACGCACGCACGTGAAATCGCTGACTTGAACATTCACAGCCGGCGCAAGCATCACGGACGAGAAAGGGACGTGCAGCTGTCCAATTGAAACGGTTAAGTTCAGCACGGACACTGACTCGGCCGTTAAAATGCACTTTCCTATTTCGGTATGTGACTTTTCTGCACAGCACGTTGTGCACGTTGTGGAAGGTCACTTCCACCAGTCTCGCTCAATTTTGCCTCACTTGTGTAAACAAAGTGAGTATGTTTTAACCCGGTGTTCGGTTGTCTGTCTGTGTGTGTGTGTGTGTGTGTGTGTGTGTGTGTGTGTCCGTGTGTCTGTGTGTCCGTGGTAAACTTTAACATTGACATTTTCTCTGCAAATACTTTGTCAGTTGACACCAAATTAGGCATAAAAATAGGACAAATTCAGTTCTTTCCAGTCATCTTGTTTAATTTAAAACAATATTGCACCTCTGGGATGGGCACACAAAAAAAATAATGAAGCCTAATTATATGCAAACTGCATTTACTGTTATATTTATATTTTTTGTATTCTCTAAACTTGGCACTTTGACCTCTTATTCTGACACAACAACAAGAGCAGTCATTATTATCATTTTTTGTTCAAACAGGAACTTCTTTTGCTAAGCATGGAAGTTTTATTTATTTTGCAAACGTTTTGGTGCAGATGGTAAAAAAGGAAAATTACTCTGTAATTAATGCTAGGGGACTTAATTTGCTTTAAACTGATCTTTCTCATCTTAAACATTACATTTTGAAATTATACTCAATACATAAAAAGCTTGGATTTTTTTGTTTTTAAGTGTATCACAAGTGAGTCTTGAAGGCCTTGCCTCTCTTGTTTTAATGTGAAGTCCTCTGTGCAACGCATTTGAGCACTGCAATACAGGGAATGGTGTGCGGTTTCCACGTGTACCCGGTCAGTGCTGTCGGAACCGATACAGCAAGGACGTACAACGAAACAGGCCGAAAAGAACGGACCCACCACAGGAGACTGCCGTCACTCTTTTGACGTCGCACACACGTGACGGTGTTTCATGCAAGCTGTTTTATTATTTTCAGTCATGTTCATGTTAGGATCACAACCTATTGTCTCGTCCCCCACTCTGTTTTCATCCTCTCGCGAAGCATGGTACAGTTCATTCCGTCTTCACTTTAAATAACCTGGCGATCGCGTACACTGACCGCTTTCGATCGAACTGCCTTATACGTCCCGTTCGCGCATGTCCGCTCCTGGAGATATGACAGCGACAAGCTTCCCGATTTCTTCACGAATTTTTCTATTTCAAGCCCATTGCTTGATGCATGGAATGCCCCACGAACTCGGACATACCGGCGTTTAGAATCGAGACAAGTTTCATTACGAGTACTGACCCAAACTTGTGTATATACACACTCCCGTCTTAATCGTTTTCATGTATGTTTTGTAACACAGACGGGTAACTTCGAACTGACCCATGGGTCACATTTTTTCTTTCACTTTGCGTATCCCCCATTCTTTCCAAACCCCTTGCTAGGTGCATGGAATGCCCCAAAAAGCATCCCTTTTTAGACACCTTTCTAATCTCGACAAGTTCGTTTTAAAATCCTCTACTATAGTCGACAAACTTTTATATATAATTAACATTTTCACCCGTTTTGGACTTTCTCACGTATGGTTTGTACTGCAGACGGGTAAAAATGTTAATTATAATATAAGAATGTCGAACCAGAGATGGTGCACAACTTCGTCACAAGCCGGTATACCCATTTGGGTGGATTTTATTTCTGACTTCAACATCGAAGAGTGGACGGGTAAAAATGTTAATATTGCCGCAAAAACTTGATGAAGTCAACTATAAGCGTACAAAAATAAATAAATAAATAAATAATATTTTTTTAAAATTAGTAATAATAATAATAATAATAATAATAATAATAAATAAATAAACACACACACACACACACACACACACACACACACACACACACACAGAAACAGCACCCCCCCTACCCTCCCCTTCCTTGGGCTTGAGGGGCGGCACACACAGAGACCCCAGACCATCGGGGCAGCACTTGAGGTCGGCCTGACAGTCAAAGTCAGTGCTGCAGCCGTGAGCCGCACTGCTATTGGGCTGAAGGAAAGGACAGATGCCTGGCTTGGCTGCAAAAAACAGCACACGTGCACGCGCGCACACACACACACACACATACAAAAGCACGCACGCATACACAATAATTATCAATCATCATCAACATCATCATCCAAACAAGCACACGTGTATATGTAGGTATGTCCGCTTGAGGGTATAATTCTGTTGAAGGTTTAATGCTTGTGTGTGTGTACATGTTAATTTATTCGCAGGCGCGCCACGTCTCTTTCTCTGTGTGTGTGTGTGTGTGTGTGTGTGTGTGTGTGTGTGTGTGTGTGTGTGTGTGTGTGTGTGTGTGTGGTGTGTGAACCATGACGTACGCTAAGTACCATTACAGCAACCCTACCACCTCCTGTATCAACTAGGTACGTGGGTACCATTACAGCAACCCTACCACCTCCCTGTATCAACTAGGTACGTGGGTACCATTACAGCAACCCTACCACCTCCCGTATCAACTAGGTGCGTGGGTACCATTACAGCAACCCTACCACCTCCCGTATCAACTAGGTACGGGGGTACCATTACAGCAACCCTACCACCTCCCGTATCAACTAGGTGCATGGGTACCATTACAGCAACCCTACCACCTCCTGTATCAACTAGGTGCGTGGGTACCATTACAGCAACCCTACCACCTCCTGTATCAACTAGGTACGTGTGTACCATTACAGCAACCCTACCACCTCCCGTATCAACTAGGTACGTGGGTACCATTACAGCAACCCTACCACCTCTCTGTATCAACTAGGTACGTAGGTACCATTACAGCAACCCTACCACCTCCTGTATCAACTAGGTACGTGGGTACCATTACAGCAATCTTTCAAATCCAGTCTCAAAACCCACCTTTTTCCCCCCTCCTGATTAATTCTCAACAGCTCATCCCTTTCCAGTACGAACTAAATTGACTATTAGTGTGTAAGTGAGTTTTGATAGTTTCGGAATTTGTTGGTTGTATTTTTGATTGCGTACTATATATGATTGTGTGCTATGACTTGTGTGTGTGTGTGCGTGGGCATGTGCTTGTGTGTATTGTGTGTGTGTGTGTGTGTGTGTGTGTGTGTGCGTGTGTGTGTGTGGAGGGGGGGGGTGAATAATTTTTAATAATGTTTGGTATCTTGTGTTCAATTTTTCCTCTTTTTTTTTCTTCTCTTTTTATATTTACGTACGTGTTATATTTGTAAAACGCCTAGGGCTTATTTTCAAGATTAGGAGTAAATTCGCATAATAATAATAATAACGATGACAATAATAATGACGATAATGAAGATGATGACGATGACGGTGATGATGATGATGATGATAACAATAATAACAGAAACATTATACATCGACGTCTATTAACTCACACCAATATAAACCTAAAAAAAAAAAAAAAAAAAAAAAAACAGCTGCTCCCCCGGTAGGTAGGTATGTAGCAGGTACCATTACAGCAACCCCCCCCCCCCACCTCAACCCCCCCCCCCCCCCACGCTATCAGCCCCGGCCCCAATGTGTGTGTGTGTGTGTGTGAGGAACGTACTGTTACAGCTGGCGTCGTCCACGTCATCAGTTTCTGTGCCGGCGATGACGTCGCCCTGACGGTCCACGCAGAAACAGCCTGCTGTGTCCCTACCCACCACTCCCCCTACCTTTGTGTAGCACTGCGTCTGTGCACACACACACACACACACACACACACACGCTCGCACACGCACACACACATGCATACACATACATATACCCGTCTAAAAACACTTCTAGTGAATAGACGTTAAAGTGAAGATAAAACATACATATACATGTATGCACACATGCATGCACACATACAGACATGCATACACACACATACGTGCATACACACACGTACATGTATACACGCACATGCATATATACATACAATACACATGCATGCATGCATACACAGACACACATACATACATGCATACATACACACATACACATACATACATACATACACACACACACACACACACTTGCATACATGCACACAAATACATACACACACATACCGATACATAGGTAGAGACACACATACAAACACACACACACACACACACACACATACACACATATACACACACATGCAGACACACAAACAAACACATGCAGACACACATACAAACACACACACACACACACACACACTCATACAGACATGTACACACGCATACAGACACACACACACACACACACACACACACACACACACACACACACACACACACACACACACACATACTAATTAACTAACTAGCACGTAGAAGCCGTTGTTCTGGAACTAACTAACTAACAACTAACTAACCAACAAATCAACTAACTAACTAACTAACTAACTAACTAACTAACTAACTAACTAACTAACTAACCATCACGTAGAAACCGTTGTTCTGGCACTAATTAACTGACTAACTAACTAACTAACTAACCAGCACGTAGAAGCCATTGTTCTGGCACTAACTAACTAACCAGCACGTAGAAGCCGTTGTTCTGGCACTAACTAACTAACCAGCACGTAGAAGCCATTGTTCTTGAACTGACTAACTAACTAACTAAATAACTAACCAACATGTAGAAGCTATTGTTCTGGAACTAACTAACTAAACTAACAACTAACTAAACTAACCAGCACGTAGAAGCCATTGTTCTTGAACTGACTAACTAACTAAATAACTAACCAGCACGTAGAAGCCATTGTTCTTGAACTGACTAACTAACTAACTAAATAACTAACCAGCATGTAGAAGCTATTGTTCTGGAACTAACTAACTAAACTAACAACTAACTAAACTAACCAGCATGTAGAAGCTATTGTTCTGGGACTAACTAACTAAACTAACCAGCACGTAGAAGCAACTAACTAACTAACCAACTAACCAACTGACTAAACTAACCAGCACATAGAAGCAACTAACTAACTAACTAACTAACCAACTAATTAACTAACTAAACTAACCAGCACGTAAAAGCAACTAACTAACCAACTAATTAACTATCTAATTAACTAACTAAACAAACCAGCACGTAAAAGCAACTAACTAACCAACTAACTAACTAACTAAACTAACCAGCGCGTAGAAGCCGTTGTTCTGGCACTGCGGCACCCAGACCCCCGTGGCCGCCCTGATGGTGTCCAGCTTGGCTCGGACCAGTCTGCTGGCCAGGTCCACCTTGATCTGACCAGTGGTCAGCCCCTCCTGCACCGCCTGCACGAAGCGCAGCTCCGCCTGGGCGCTGACCCGGTGGGCGGTGCACGTGCTCTCTCCTGGTTCAAACAGTTCTGTATTCAGTACACATGTGATACATGGAGTGATGGCCTAGAGGTCACGCGTCCGCCTAGGAAGCGAGAGAATCTGAGCGCACTGGTTCGAATCACGGCTCAGCCGCCGATATTTTCTCCCCCTTCCACTAGACCTTGAGTGGTGGTGGTCTGGACGATAGTCATTCTGATGAGACGATAAACCGAGGTCCCGTGTGCAGCATGCACTTAGGGCACGTAAAATAACCCATGGCAACAAAAGGGTTGTTCCTGCCAAAATTCTGTAGAGAAAAACCCACTTCGATAGGAAAAGCAAATAAAACTGCACGCAGGGACAAAAAAAAAGGGGTGGAGCTGTGTGTAGTGACGCGCTCTCCCTGGGGAGAGCAGCCCGAATTTCACACACAGAAATCTGTTGTGACAACAAAAGAGAAATACAATACAATGTGCCCCCACAGATAGCGGAGCAATAACAAGCTAACAGCTTTTATCGTGCTCAGGAATGTGATTATATTCGAAAGGCTGGTGAACGTTACAGAAGGGCTCTCCCCTGTGGAACGGTGGCATTGAATGACAGAGAGAGGGAGAGAGAGGGAGAGAGAGGGAGAGGTGGAGGGGAGAGGGAGAGAGGGGGGGAGGGAGAGATGGGGGAGAGAGACAGGGAGAGAGAGGGGGGGGAGAGAGGGGGGAGAGAGAGGGAGAGGGAGATAACGATAACGATGGAGAGAGAGATGGAGAGAGAGGGAGAGGGAGAAAGGGAAAGAGAGGGGAGAGAGAGGGGGGAGAGGGGGGGGGAGAGGGGGAGAGAGAGGGGGGGAGAGGGGGGAGAGAGAGGGGGGAGAGAGAGGGAGACAGAGGGGGGGAGAGAACGAACAAAGTTTTTCATTGAGGGAAGTGGAATAAGCATACATGTGCTTTTTTTCATCCAGCCCTCAGGGCAAATGGAAAATGAAAATGAATCAAAACATCCACAAAGTAGCAAAGAGATGAAGAAATAAAGACATGACACTCACATTCACATTTAAACATCTACATAATAAACATGTACATCTACATAATCATGATACAAACATCATCATATCATGAAGGAAAAAGATCAAACCATGCACCCCCCCCAAAAAAAAACAACAACAAACAAACAAAACAACAAAAAAACAAAACAAAAAAACAAAACAAAACAAAAAAAAAACACAAAAAAAACACACACACAGCCCCTCCCAAGCCTCCCCCCCCCCCCCCCCCCCCCCAAAAAAAAAGGATTCAGGACACTGATTGTGGTTGACAGGGAGAGACAGAAAGAGTGAGAGAGAGAGGGAGGGAGGGAGAGAGACAGAGACAGAGAGACACGTTTGCATTCTGGTCTGTACATGTGCACACGTGCGCGCACACACACACACACACACACACACAACACAAGCAACCCACACACATACACACACAAGTACACCCCCCCCCCCCACGCTCCCCCCCCCCCCACACACACACACACGTACCGGACGACTGCACACAGTGAGCGCCGCACACGCCGCAGCACTTGTTGTCATGGGGACAGTCGGCGTCATCCAGGCAGGTGACGTCACATCCGCCGATGGCTGTCGGCGACTTGAGCGTCTCCACAGCCGTCATGTTTGCCGACACGCTGGCCGGGCACATGCCCGACTTGTGCCCTGCGACAAACGTCCACGTTTGACTCAAACAACAGGCAAACCCCCCTTATAATCTACAGAATCTTCACTATAATAATGATAATGATGGTATTTATATAGCTCTGAATCTTGTGCAGAGACAAACCAAAGCGCTTTCGCACCAGTCATTCACACGCATGCATAACTCTAAAACTGTAGAAACTAAAGACAAGGAAGAGGCAGGGAAGGGAGGCTATTTTGGGAAGAGGTGAGTTTCAAGGCCAGACTTGAAAGAGTTGAGTGTGGAGACTTGACGAAGCGAAAGAGGAAGTTCATTCCAATTGCAAAGGTCCAGAGACAGAGAGAGGAAGAACGGCGGCCAACAGTCGAGTGTTTGAATCTGGGTATGCGTAAACAGAGTGGATCCGAAGCCGATCGTAGTGAGCGAGATGGAGTGTAGAGGTGAAGGCAGCCGCAGAGATAGGAAGGGTGGTGGAGAAGGGAAAGAAGAAGAAGGGTGAGTGCCCCCCCACGGCTGGGTATAAATAAACAAAACGGTCATACACGTAAAATGTTGCATGTCTGAGCGTGTATGCCTGCGTGACTGAATGACACCAGGAAACGAATGATGAGCGCCCCAATGGCAGCCGTCAGTCGGCTCTACCCAGGTAGACAGCCTGTTGTGCAAATGACCCCGTGTTTGTAAAGCGCTTAGAGCTTGGTCTCCGACCGAGGATAGGCGCTATATAAGTATCCATATCAATAATAATAAAATAATAATAATAATAATAATATATATAAAATAATAGGTGGGCAGGGATTGCTGACGGGTCGTTAGTGACGTATTTAAAGGCTGTGACGTCACGGCAATGCGTTGTATAATTGTTGCGATCTGTGGAATGGTCGTTACGTCAGTCGGTGGAAAAGCATTTCAGCGTGCTGACATCCTCTGAACGGTCCATTAACGTGGTCTGAGTGATGAACAACATGAAACACTGGACATGGACTGACATCGCTAATTATGAACTACGCATATCAGTGATAGAAACTGAACACACACACACACACACACACACACACACACACACACACACACACATAAACAAACACAAACACACACACACACACACACGCCACACACACACACACACACACGCCACACACACACACACACACACACACACGACACACACACACACACACACACAGCCACACAAACACACACACGCCACACACACACACACAAACACACACACACACACACACACACACACACACACACACACGCCACACACACACACACACAGCCACACACACACACACACAGCCACACACACACACACAAAGACACACACACACACGCCACACACACACACACAAACACACACACACACACACACACAACACACGTACATGCCACACACACACACACACACACACAACACACAGGTAGGCAGTCAGAAACAAACACAGACACACAGAGTCACAAAGACACAGACACACACTGAGCACTAAACATAAACATATGAGACAGTCACACATACAGACAGTGTCAGAGCAACATGAACTCACTGACAGAAAGCGTCCAGTCTTAACTGAAAGGGGGAATAAACACTCGTCGTGGCGAAGTGGTTAGCGTCGCGGACTGACGGCTGGGAGGACGCGGGTTCGAATCCCAGCGGAGGTGGGGTTTTTCGGCCCGTGGCCGGCTCCTACCCAGAGTTGAGTGTGCTGTGGGCTTAAATGGGGAGACTGGGACCACACAGTCGAGTGTCATCCACTTCACGGATGCTTTTTTTGGGTGTGTTGCTCTAATTACCTGACCAACACTGCAAGTGTCTGTATCTCTCGGGCCTGGTTAACGCCGGGATATCATTATGAAAGGAAGCGTAGAGTACAGCCGTAGAGTCACGCAGTCCCAAACCAAAATGGACCTCCATAGCAACATCGTCATCGTCATACTCCTCTTCCTTCATCATCATCAATATAAACAAAATAGTCTCAAAGTCTGTATCCTTTCATGCCCTGCTCTCATGGTGACCTCAGTTTCGATACCCCTCCACTTCCGTGCTTTGGGTGAGTCCTGTCAATGTCGTCAGTGTCGGCAGATTCATGGAGGGAGGGGGGTGGCTGTTGTTTGAGGGACGTGGTGACGGTCTCCACTCTGGGAGGGACGCTCACTCAGTCAAGCTTCGCGACTAAATCATTATTGTCGTTAGTAAGGAGCTTAGTAGGTGGTGTCCTAGGTACGTTAAATCAGAACAGGCACAACCGAACACCACCGAAGTGACTCAGCAGCAATGCAGGGTCTCCTCTGGTGTATGGCCTCCTGGCGACCGAACATCAATGGTTCCTTGCGGACCGCCCACGCTGGAACTGTGACGGACGAAGCCAGGTGTGGCCATGTATGGGGTGGTGGGGGGGGGGGGCGGGGGGGAATCTAAATGAGCGGCGTGGAAGTAATGCCACTGAAACGGTGCAGATGATGGGGCCAGCCAAAAAAAAAAAAAAAAAAAAAAAAAAAGGGGGGGGGGGGGGGTTGGGGGGGCGGGGGCGGGGGCGGGGGGGGGTGGGGGGGAGGAACAACTCACGGTGACGACAGACGCCGGAAGTGCAGGTGCCCTCCCAGTTCTCCCGTCCACAGTCCTGCTGCAGCTCCACCACGCAGCGTCTGTTGGGGTCATGGTCACACTGGCCCTGCGGGATAAAGAACGGCATGAACGCATGAATGCATTGTGTGTGTGTGTGTGTGTGTGTGTGTGTGTGTGTGTGTGTGTACGCGCTGAGAGTTGACTTCATCAAGACTTTGCGCCTTATAAATATTATTATTATTAGTAGTAGTATTTTTATGTATTTATCTATTATTTATTTATTTATTTTTCTTCTTCTTCTTCTTTTTTCTTTTTTAAGTTTTGGGGGGGTTTTGGTGGGTTTTTTTTAAATTCTTTTTAAGTTTTGTTATTTTATTTTATTTTATTTTTTGTTTTATTTTATATTTTTTATTTTTTTTATTTTTTCCCCTCAAGGAGTCACTTGCGCAACACGCTGCCTACCTGCCTGGGTCGAGAGCCAACTGACAGCTGCCACCGGGCGCTCATCATTCGTTTCCTTTGTTACTCAATCAAGAGTTCAGGCACGCACGCACGCGCGCGCGCGCACGCACACACACACACACACACACACACATACACTCAGACAAAAATGCAACATTTTACGTGTATAACCGTTTTTGTTGTTTTGTTGTTTTTTTTTGTTTTGTTTACTTACCCCGAGATGTAGGCAGCCATTCTCCGTTTTCGGGGGCGTGCGTACTGGGTATGTTCTTGTTTCCATGACCAATCGAACGCTTACATGGATACAGGATCTTTAACGTGCGTATTTAATCTTCTGTGTTTGTGCGCTTGCACACTACGGGGATTCAGGCACTAAGCAGGTCTGCACATAATTATGTTGACCTGGGAGATGGGGAAAAAAATCTCCACCCTTTACCCACCAGGCGCCGTTACCGAGATTCGAACCCAGGGACCCTCAGAGTTAAAAGTCCACATAGGCGGGTCACTTCACCCAGGACGGTGCATCATCCTCTTTTGTGGTCCCAAGGTTGTCATAGCCGAGGAGTGGCAATAGGGGACAAGCTCCCATTGTCTATAAAATGCCCCTCACGGCGCGCGTCTCCAACAGCCTCTGACAACTAAGTCCAGCTCCTAGCCCTCTCGTGTGGCTTAGATATAAGCCCAGCGGAACTGCTACTACTGATAGGAGAAGGGGCGAAGGCGGGTTACCTGGCGCCTGAAAACCAGTGCTTTGGGGAGATGGGGCTCATCAGTCTGGGAAGACAGCTCATCTAAGAGAAGGAAAACTCTGATTTCAAACCTCCGCTGCCTTGCGGCCATACCCGCTCATAGGAAAGGCTTCGGGAGTCAACCCCAAGGAAAAATCCGGGCAGATGAAGTCCGTTAGCCTCAGCAGGCAGTTCTTCCAAGAGAAGGTAAAAACTCCCAAGAGAAAACCCGGCCAACTGTAAACCGTTACCAGAACAGGAGATCACCGAAGACGGCGCCACAGTGGCCTCTCTAAGGGGCGTGATCTAGTCAAAACCGGCTGTGCACGCACTCTACGACACATGGCTATGCAGACACATCCTCTTTTGTGAAGTCTATTCTGTTTTGCCTTTCTTTCACTTACTTTACACCCCCTCCCCCCTTCCATGATATGACCCGGGTGAGAGAAAAAGGAAGGAATAAATAAAAACAAGAGAGGCAAGGCCTTCAAGACTCACTTGTGGTAAATTAAGTCCCCTAGCATTAATTACAGAATAATTTCCCTTTTTTTTACTATCTGCACCAAAACGTTTGCAAAAATAAATCAAAATTCCAGGCTTAGCAAAAGAAGTTCCTGTTTGAACAAAAAATGATAATAATGACTCCTCTTGTTGTTGTGTCAGAATAAGAGGTCAAAGTGCCAACTTTAGAGAATACAAAAAATATAAATATAACAGTAAATGCAGTTTGCATATTATTAGGCTTCTTTTTTTTGTGCCCATCCCAGAGGTGCAATGTTGTTTTAAACATGATGACTGGAAAGAACTGAATTTTTCCTATTCTTATGCCAAATTTGGTGTCAACTGACAAAGTATTTGCAGAGAAAATGTCAATGTTAAAGTTTACCACGGACACACACACACACAGACAACCGAACACCGGGTTAAAACATAGACTCACTTTGTTTACACAAGTGAGTCAAAAATTAAGTACTACTAAAAAAAAAAAATAAATAAATAAAATAAAATATTAAAAAGAAGGAAGGTAAGGGGGGTGGGGAGGGTGGGGATAATCCATCGACCACAAACAAAATTACATACACACTCGCACACTCGGGGGGGGGGGGGATGTTACAAAGAGAGATAGAAAACACACACACGCACACACACACAGACAACCGAACACCGGGTATAACATAGTTTACACAAGTGAGTCAAAAAATAGTGTGGTGCTTACGTCACAGGGATGACGACACTGGCAGATGGAACAGCCGTGCACGTCCTCAGCCAGGCCATGCTCACACGTCAGGTTGCACGCCCTGGCAGGGCATGACTGCACCCCTGTTCAAACACACCGCACCCTCCGTCAGCAGCGTGTTTGCAGAGTGTCGCGTGATGATGGGGAAGAGCATGACGATGACAATGACGACGATGATGATGATGATGATGATGATTGATGCATCGAAATAATTCTGAAGTGCTTGTCTCCCCCCCCCCCCCGCCAAAATCTCCACCCTTTTACCTACCAGGCGCCGTTACCGAAGATTCGAACCCGGGACCCTCAGATTGAAATCCGACGCTTTCGGAAAAAATTCCACCCTTTACCCACCAGGCGCCATTACCGAGATTCGAACCCGGGACCCTCAGATTGAAATTCGACGCTTTCGGAAAAATGTCCACCCTTTACCCACCAGGCGCCGTTACCGAGATTTGAACCCGGGACCCTGAGATTGAAATCCGACGTTTCGAAAAATTGTCCACCCTTTACCCACCAGGCGCCGTTACTGAGCATTCGAACCCGGGACCCTCAGATTGAAAGACCGACGCTTTAACCACTCGGCTATTGCGCCCGTCCCTCCAGTATGATAAATAGAATTGTGCAATCGACAACCATCTACCTGAAGATCTAGTCATCAGCCCCATCCACATGTAATATGCAGCTTCTGTTCAAACGTGTGTGTGTGTGTGTGTGTGTGTGTGTGTGTGTGCAGTGCGTGCATGTGTGAGTATGCACAAGTTTTTTTTTTATATTGATATGCACTTGTATGTATCCTAATTTCTACTGTATCTGTGTTAGTGCATGATTTTCTATTCATGTTCGTATCTTGTTATGTACTATCCCCCCACCCCCCGATATTCCTTGTGACCCCGGTACACTTGGTAATAAAGACATTCTATTCTATTCTATTCTATTAAGATAGCTTCACACTGGGGGCTGCTGTCACCCAGACCCTCCTCCAGAACACCCCCACATCCCCACCACACCCCCGGCCCTCACCCCCACCCCCCTGGGCCAAACTCCCCCCGCCCCCCAGACCCCCTCCACCCTGACCCCAAAGACCCTTTAAGCTACCTTCACACTGGGGGCTGCTGTCACCCACACCCTCCTCCAGAACACCCCCACACCCACACCCCCACACACCTGGCCCCCACCCCCACCCCACCCAGACCCCCTCCACCCTGACCCCTCAAGACCCCTTAAAGCTACCTTCACACTGGGGCTGCACAGGCCAGGCGGTCATGGAGTCGAGGACCACCCCTCGTGCCGTGATGCAGTAGCAGTGGGTGGCCTGCTCCGTGCGCAGGTTGTAGGCGCACTGCACCGCCTCGAAGCGGCCGTCCGCGCGGCACGAGGCGCGGATCATGACGTCAGCGGAGGCGGTGCGCGCGTGGAACAGGTGCGCCTGGAGGCCCTGTAAAGGGGCCAGCAGCGAGGCGTCGTTCGCCAGGGTGGCCCGCCTCATCATCTGCCACACCTCGCGCGACAGCTCGCAGAGGGACGTGGGGGGCTCTGTTTTTTGTGTGTGTTTTTTTTTTTGGGGGGGGGGGGGGGAGGTGTGGGGGAGGGGGGTTGGGGGGGGAAGGAAGGAAGGAAGAGGGGTGGGGGTGTGGGGGGGAAGGGGAGGGAGGGCGGGGAGGGAGGGAAGAGGCATGACAGCATGATATAATGCAATGCAACACAATGGAATACTATACAACGCAATGCAACACAACGCAACGCAACGCAATGCAATGCAATGCAATGCAATGCAATACAATTCAACACAGTTTTCAGTGCAGTTTCAGTTTCTCAAGGAGGCGTCAACGCCTTCGGCAAAGCAAGGCAAGAAGTTTATTCCGTGTGCCGACATTTTCTCCCCCTCCACTAGACCTTGAGTGGTGATCTGGACGCTAGTCATTCGGATGAGACGATAAACTGAGGTCCCGTGTGCAGCATGCACTTAGCCGCACGTAAAAGAACCTGCGGCAACAGAAGGGTTGTTCCTGGCAAAATTCTGCAGAAAAATCCACTTGGATAGGAAAAACAAATTTTTTTTTTTTTTTTTTAAATTGGTGACGCTGTGTCTAGCGACGCGCTCTCCATAGGGAGAGCAGCCCGAATTTCACACAGAGAAATCTGTTGTGATAAAAGAAATACAAATACAAAAATGCAATACACTGTCAACAACAACACCGCCACCACCACAAACAACACAACACCACCAATGACAACAACATCGCTGCCATCACTATACACACAACACCAACAACAACACAAACAACACAACACCACCAATGACAACAACATCGCTACCATCACTATAAACACAACAACAACAACAACACAACACCACCAATGACAACAACATCGCTACCATCACTATAAACACAACAACAACAACACAACACTACCAATGACAACAACATCGCTACCATCACTATAAACACAACAACACAACACCACCAATGACAACAACATCGCTACCATCACTATACACACAACACCAACAACAACACAAACAACACAACACCACCAATGACAACAACATCGCCACCATCACTATAAACACAACAACAACACAACACCACCAATGACAACAACATCGCTACCATCACTATAAACACAACAACAACACAACACCACCAATGACAACAACATCGCTACTATTACTATAAACACAACAACAACAACAACACAAACAACACAACACCACCAATGACAACAACATCGCTGCCATCACTATAAACACAACAACAACAACACAAACAACACAACACCACCAATGACAACAACATCGCTACCATCACTATAAACACGACAACAACAACAACAGCAACAATGACAACAACATCGCTACCATCACTATAAACACAACAACAACAACAACAACACAACACCACCAATGACAATAACATCGCTACCATCACTACAAACACAACAACAACAACACAACACCACCAATGACAACAACATCGCTACCATCACTATAAACACAACAACAACAACACAACACTACCAATGACAGGAACATCGCTACCATCACTATAAACACAACCACAACAACAACAACACAACACTACCAATGACAACAACATCGCTACCATCACTATAAACACAACAACAACAACAACACAACACCATCAATAACAACAACATCGCCACCATCACTATAAACACAACAACAACAACACAACACCACCAATGACAACATCGCTACCATCACTATAAACACAACAACAACAACACAACACCATCAATGACAACAACATCGCTACCATCACTATAAACACAACAACAACAACACAACACTACCAATGACAACAACATCGCTACCATCACTATAAACACAACAACAACAACAACACAACGCCACCAATGACAACAACATCGCTACCATCACTATAAACACAACAACAACAACAACAACACAACACCACCAATGACAACAACATCGCTACCATCACTATAAACACAACAACAACAACAACACAACGCCACCAATGACAACAACATCGCTACCATCACTATAAACACAACAACAACAACAACAACACAACACCACCAATGACAACAACATCGCTACCATCACTATAAACACAACAACAACAACAACACAACACTACCAATGACAACAACATCGCTACCATCACTATAAACACAACAACAACAACAACACAACACCATCAATAACAACAACATCGCCACCATCACTATAAACACAACAACAACACAAACAACACAACACCACCAATGACAACAACATCGCTACCATCACTATAAACACAACAACAACAACAACAGCACAAACAGCAGCAACACCAACAACAACACCGCCACCAACACAACAAGAATAACAACAGCATTCTCAACAACACAACATCAACATCAACAACAACAACATCAACACCGCCGCTACCACTCTCAACAACACAACAACAACAGCAACAACAGCACCGCCACCACCACTATCATCAACAAAAACACCACAACAAAAACAACAACACTATAAACACAACAACAAAAGCAACAACAACAACACCACCAACACCACCATCAACAGAAAAAAAACAACCCACAACAACAACAACAACACCATCACTATAAACACAACTAAAACAACACTACAGCACAACAACAACAACAACAACAACAACAACAACAACAACAACGCCACCATCACTATAATCAGTATCAGTAGCCGAAGGAGGCTTCACTGCGATCGGTCAAATCCATGTACGCTACACCACATCTGCCAAGCAGATGCCTATAAACACAACTATCAGCACCACCACCACCACCACCACCACCACCACCACCAACAACAACAACAAACAACAACAACAACAACAACAACAACAACAACAACAACAACAACAACGCCACCATCACTATAATCAGTTTCAGTATCAGTAGCCCAAGGAGGCGTCACTGCGTTCGGTCAAATCCATATACGCTACACCACATCTGCCAAGCAGATGCCTATAAACACAACTATCAGCACCACCACCACCAACAACACCAACAACAACAACGCCACCATCACTACAATCAGTATCAGTATCAGTAGCCCAAGGAGGCTTCACTGCGATCGGTCAAATCCATATACGCTACACCACATCTGCCAAGCAGATGCCTGTAAACACAACTATCAGCACCACCACCACCACCACCACCACCACCAACAACAACAACAACAACAACGCCACCATCACTATAATCAGTTTCAGTATCAGTAGCCCAAGGAGGCTTCACTGCGATCGGTCAAATCCATATACGCTACACCACATCTGCCAAGCAGATGCCTATAAACACAACTATCAGCACCACCACCACCACCACCACCAACAACAACAACAACAACGACAACAACAACAACAACAACAACAACGACAACAACAACAACAACAACAACAACAACGATCCTCGCTGCACGTGCTCACTGACCCCAAGTGAGAGTCTGGTCCTTGGCGTCCTGACAGAAGATTCCAGACCTGGAGTCCGGGCAGAGGCAGAGGGTGCCGTTCAGGAGGTTGCCCACACACGTGCCCCCGTTTCCACACACAGAGCCCAGAGAGGTGCGGCACAGAGCCTCGCCCAGCTGGTCCGGGGAGTAGGGGGCTGAGGAAACAGTGAGGATGATGGTAAGAATGATTATGTCCTGCACAGCACGAGGCCCAGCTGGTCCGGGGAGTAAGGAGCTCAGGACACAGTCAGGATGATGATAATGATGATTATGATAGGAATGTCCGGCGCAGCGCCGGGCCCAGCTGGTCCGGGGAGTATGGGGCTGAGAACATAGGATGATGATAATGATTATGATAGGAATGTCCAGCACAGCGCCTCGCCCAGTTTGAGTATACGGCTGTGGACATAGTCAGGATGATGATGATGATTATGATAGGAATGTCCAGCACAGCGCCTCGCCCAGTTTGAGTATACGGCTGTGGACATAGTCAGGATGATGATAATGATGATTATGATAGGGATGTCCGGCACAGCGCCAAGCCCAGCTTGAGTATAGGGCTGTGGACATAGTCAGGATGATGATTATGATGATTATGATAGGGATGTCCTGCACAGCGCCTCGCTCAGCTGGTCCGGGGAGTGTGGTGCTGAGGAAACAGTGAGAATGATGATGATAATGATTATGATAGAGATGTCCTTCACAGCGCCAGGCCCAGCTGGTCCGGGGAGAAGAGCGCTGAGGACAACTGGTCCGGGGAGTGTGGGGCTGGGGACATAGTGAGGATGATGATGATAATGATTATGATAAAGAGGGCCAGCACAGCGCTTCGCCCAGCTGGTCCGGTATGGGTCTGCGGGCACAGTCAGGATGATGATAATGATGATTATGATAAGGAGGTCCTGCACAGCGCCTCGCCCAGCTGGTCCGGGGAGTATGGGGCTGAGAACATAGGATGATGATAATGATTATGATAGGAATGTCCAAGAAACGAACCTCACCCCGTCCCGCTTCCTGTCAGTACCTGTACACGCGGGGAATCCGGGATAAGCCACCACGTTGCTCTCGCGCGGGAACCCTTCCTTGCCCACGCAGTGGCAACGCTCCGCGTTGTCCGTCAGGTTGAGCGCGCACTGTACGCGCGCGAAGTTCCCGTCCGAGGTGCACGCGCGCAGCGGCAGCGTGGAGGCGTGCACGCTCTGCGCGAGCAGCATGGCCAGGTTGTAGAGCTGCGTCTTGGTCACGCCCGGCACCGACAGCTCCCGGCGCCAGCCCTTCCGCAGGTCGCTGAAGAACGCCGACTGCCGCTCGCAGTTGGAGTGAGCTGGTTGGGGAACCGGTTGGAGAAAGAAACAAAAGAACAAGAGAGGCAAGGCCTTCAAGACTCACTTGTGATAAATTAAGTCCCCTAGCATTAATTACAGAGTAATTTCCCTTTTTTACTATCTGCACCAAAACGTTTGCAAATAAATAAAAATTCCATGCTTAGCAAAAGAAGTTCCTGTTTGAACAAAAAATGATAATAATGACTCCTCTTGTTGTTGTGTCAGAATAAGGTCAAAGTGCCAAGTTTAGAGAATATAAAAAATATAAATATAACAGTAAATGCAGTTTGCATATAATTAGGCTTCTTTTTTATTTTTTTTTGGTGCCCATCCCAGAGGTGCAATATTGTTGTAAACAAGATGACTGGAAAGAACTGAATTTTTCCTAATTTTATGCCTAATTTGGTGTCAACTGACGAAGTATTTGCAGAGAAAATATCAATGTTAAAGTTTACCACGGACACACAGACACACGGACACACACACACACACACACACACACACACACACACACAACCGAACACCGGGTTAAAACATAGACTCACTTTGTTTACACAAGTGAGTCAAAAAAAGGTGTTGGGGAGTTGAAATAAAATGAAATAAAAATAAATGAGAGAGAGAGATTTGATATGGATACTTATGTATTTGTATTTTTATCACAACGGATTTCTCGGTGTGAAATTCGGGCTGTTCTCCCCAGGGAGAGCGCGTCACTATACTACAGCGCCACCCATTTTGGGGGTTGTTTTTTTTTTCCTGCGTGTAGTTTTATTTGTTTTTCCCATCGAAGTATATTATTCTTCAGAATTTTGCCAGGAACAACCCCTTTTGTTGCCGTTCGTTTACGTCCGCTAAGTGCATAAGAATAAGAAGAATAAGAATAACTTTATTATCTCCAACTGGAGAAATTTGGTCAGGTGCATTATCACAACATAGACAAGTAAACAACATGGGGAACATAAATGTAAAAGTCAACAACAGCTTTTACGAATATTACGAAGACATAAATGTAAAAAATATCACATACACCGTTTCATACATACATCCACACACTGCAGGTAATAACCGGTATTCTTAATGTAAAAACAGCGAGAATTAAGAAACATTATTTTGAATATAATTATAAGCATAGCCTACTATATTGCACATTGATTATAATAGACAGATAAGATAAGAATAGAGATAAATTGCGGAAAACCACAACCAGATAATCAGCACACACCCGCACCCCCCCACCCCCCACCCCCCCACCCACCCCACACACGCGGTTTACTTGATTAAACAAGAGTAACTAAACATATATTCTCAAATAAA
>NC_134889.1:4592871-4597871 GCF_041734735.1 Babylonia areolata
CACCATGAGAGCAGGGACATGCAAGGCTACAGACTTTTGAGACCGTTTTGATAGCTGATTTATTAATCCTCTGGCCCCTGTTGCAGGACACAAAGTAAATGTCACAAGAATCAAACAAACCACACCCACACATAATCATACACACACGTAAACAAGACATGCAAGCACACACACTCACACACACACACACACACACACACGCGAGCACGCGCGCGCGCACACACACACACGCACGCACGCACGCACACACACTGCCCCTTCCTGTCTCCCTCTCTCTCCACTTCCTCCTCCCCCCTTCTCCCTCTCTCCTCCTCGCCCTCTCTCTCACCCTACTCCTCTCACTCTGTCCTTCGCCCCCCCCCAACCCCTCTCCCTTTCTCAATTCCTCTCTCTCTTCTCCCCCCCCCCCAACTCCCCTTGCTCTCTCCCTCCATCCCTCCCCCCCTCTCTCTCTTCTCCCCCCCACCTCCCCTTGCTCTCTCCCTCCATCCCTTCCCCCTCTCTCTCTTCTCCCCCCCAACCTCCCCCGCCACCTCCCCTTGCTCTCTCTCCCTCCATCTCTCCCCCCTCTCTCTCTTCTCCCCCCCCAACCTCCCCCCCCCACCTCCCTTGCTCTCTCCCTCCATCCCTCCCCCCCCCTCTCTCTCTCTCTCTTCTCCCCCCAACCTCCCGCCCCCTCACCTCCCCTTGCTCTCTCCCTCCATCCCTCCCCCCTCTCTCTCTTCTCCCCCCTCACCTCCCCCCTCACCTCCCCTTGCTCTCTCCCTCCATCCCTCACCCCCCTCTCTCTTCTCCCTCCATCCCTCCCCCCTCTCTCTCTTCTCCCCCCTCACCTTCCCCCTCACCTCCCCTTGCTCTCTCCCTCCATCCCTCCCCCCTCTCTCTCTTCTCCCCCCTCACCTCCCCCCTCACCTCCCCCCCCTCTCTCTCTCTTCTCCTCCCCATCCCCCCCCATCCCTCCCCCACCTCCCCTTTATCTCTCTCTCTCCTCTCTCTCTCTCTCTCTCTCTCTCTCAGAGGGGAGGAATTTTGTTTATTTAATGTCCCGTCACACATATCGGTGATTGAAGACATTTTGTTAAAGTATTTATGAACACATCTGAGTATTATCGGTTAGAAGGGGTGGGGAGATGTGGCTGAATGGAGGGTTGGGAGAAACTGGGCAAATGAGGGTAAAAATGTGGGTGAAATTTGGAGAAAAAAACACACACAAAAAACCACACACACACAAAAAAACAACAACAACAACAACAACAACAAAACAACTCTCTCAGAGCTGGTTAGTACGTACTGATGTGCTGGCACCGGTCACCTGACGTCCCCTCACGGCACACACACCTGGCGCCCAGCGAGGTGTCCACGCACACACCTGTGCCGCAAGCCATGGCCCCGCACACAGCTGTATAAAAAAATAAAATAAAATAAAAAAAAAAGCAAGGTGGGCGGAGGTGGTTCAGACGTTTAACTAACTGCTAATTACTAGGTCCGTGTGGGTCTGGGTCCTTCTCCTCTTCCTTCTTCTCCTCCTTCCTCCTTCTTCTTCTTCTTCTTCTTCTTCTTCTTCTTCTTCTTCTTCTTCTTCTTCTTCTCCTCCTCCTCCTCCTCCTCCTCCTCCTCCTTCTTCTTCTTCTTCTTCTTCTTCTCCTCCTCCTCCTTCCTCTTCTCCTTCTCCTCCTCCTGCTTCTTCTTCTCCTCCTACTCCTTCTTCGTTCGTGGGCTGCAACTCCCACGTTCACTCGTATGTACACGAGTGGGCTTTTACGTGTATGACCGTTTTTACCCCGCCATGTAGGCAGCCATACTCCGTTTTCGGGAGTGTGCATGCTGGGTATGTTCTTGTTTCCATAACCCACCGAACGCTGACATGGATTACAGGATCTTTAACGTGCGTATTGGATCTTCTGCTTGCGTATACACACGAAGGGGGGTTCAGGCACTAGCAGGTCTGCACATATGTTGACCTGGGAGATCGGAAAAATCTCCACCCTTTACCCACCAGGCGCCGTTACCGAGATTCGAACCCGGGACCCTCAGATTGAACGTCCAACGCTTTAACCACTCGGCTATTGCGCCCCGTCGTTCGGATGAGGACGATAAACCGAGGTCCCGTGTGCAGCACGCACTTGGCGTACTGTAAAAAGAACCCATGGCAACGAGTGTGTCGTCCTCTGGTAACATTCTGTAGAAGAAACCAACTGTGATGGAATTATGTATACAAACATTGATACGCATGCACTCAAGGCCTGACTAAGCGCGTTGGGTGATGCTGCTGGTCAGGCATCTGCCTGGCAGGTGCGGTGTAGCGTATATGGACTAATCCGAACGCGATGACGCCTCTGGAGGAACTGAAACTACTTCATAGTGATATAGTTCAGTGGTCTACCTAAAGGGGTCTACATCAGAGTTGTCTACTTGAAAGGGGTCTACTTGAATGGCCTACGTGAAAGGGGTGAATTTGAAAGTGATTTACATCAAAGGTGTGAATGTGAAAACGGTCTACTTCATAGGGGTTTACATGAAAGAGATATACTTTTAACTCTCTCCATGCCAAGAGTTTTTGCCCTTGCCAATCCCTGAAAACCCAGGGTTTGTATAGGATGGGGAAAAAATTGTAAAAAAACCAAATAAACACCCAGACAATTGATATTTAGTATATGTATGCAAGGAATGTTGTTCCATATGTGTGCAAAAAATCAAAGTATTTACTCACCATCTTGATGTTGATCGCGGTATCCATATTTAGTGTATTTTTTTAGCATTTTTGCACCCATCAGAAAGGTACACCAACATGTTCCACATCACATTCTAACACTATTTGAGGAACTGAAGACCTAGTGCATGGAATGAAGTATGAACAGGTGGTGAAGAATGTTGAAATTCACACATACAAAAAAAATATATATATTGTCTCTACATAATGAAAATCAAAGAACAAAGAAAAAAAAAACTCAACCGGCTGGGTGTTGACTGGCCAGTCAGCTGACAAACCTGGTATGCCAGTGAAGGGATGTGCAAGAGGGAAAAAGGAAAAATTGTCAGTCCAATCACTGGTGAAAACACTTGCAAAATCGTCCATTTCCTCAGTGGTTTCGTCGTCTGTGCCTGTCTCATCCGCTGGCACATGTTCCTCACTTTCCTCTCCATTGTAAACACTCTCTTCAGCGGCCGAATCTGTTTCTAGTTCATCGGGATCTGGTTCAAATTAACTGTCCGAAGAAT
This sequence comes from Babylonia areolata, assembly GCF_041734735.1. Classification (NCBI taxonomy): domain Eukaryota; kingdom Metazoa; phylum Mollusca; class Gastropoda; order Neogastropoda; family Buccinidae; genus Babylonia; species Babylonia areolata. Next base: position 4,596,091 of record NC_134889.1, read on the forward strand.
CAACATTATCTCCTTCGACATCAGAGCCTTCAGTTTGGATCATTTCCAAAGCATCTTCGACGCTGAGTAACATTTCACCTCTCCGACCGTGTCGAACACTTCGCCGTGACGCCATCTGGTCAAACAACTTACAAAGCTGACAGGGGGCACGCTTTGTTATCAAGTGCGGTTGAGCTTATCGCGACACACACGCAGCGTGTGTGAATGAAAAGCTGACCAGAGGTGACGTAAGATATCACATCTGCTTATGATTTTCGCATCCGACTCGTCACTCCGACAGCACGACTTTTTAAAATCCAAGTCCGCATATGCGGACATTGGCATCCAACGCTTTCTCCGACGATGTCCGCATATGCGGACAATGGCAGCGAGTGAGTTAACTCTCTCCATACGAACGGCGAAAGAGGCGACGTTAACAGCGATTCACCCCAATTACCACCATCAAAATATTGCAAGCGGAAGGCTCTTATACTGAAGAGGTGAATGTTGACAAAGAATACCACAATTCTGACGACGGAAGCTAAAGTTTGGGTCATTGAGACACCCACTGGACATCCGAGGGGTCTGTGTAGAGGAGAAGAGAGGACTGGCCGTACTGAGTGAGTTAAGGGTCTATCTGAAAAGAGTCCAGCAGAGAGAGATGAAGGTGAAAGGGTAAAGTTTACTTCAAATTGGTCCTTGTAAAACGGGTTCACTTCAAAGAGGTCTACGTCTAATGGGTTCCACCCCCAAAAGAGAAGTCCAAAACGTAGAGGAGGCAAGATTGTACTGGCTGTCACTGCAGCAGCCTTAAGGGCTAACGTTGGCCTCTTGGGGCCGCACCAACGCCGACTGTCCCACAACCCTCTTGGCCAAGGAAGCTGAGTGTAACTTGGGTAAACCACTCTTCACTATAATCAGCTTCTAGTCCAGATAGTCAAGTCTTGGGACCGCACCAACGCCAACTGTCCCACAACCCTCTTGGCCAAGGAAGCGGAGTGTAACTTGGGTAAACCACTCTTCAGTATAATCAGCTTCTAGTCCAGACAGTCAAGACAGCAGCTGTCTCCTCTGCCCTCCTGGGACTGTATTCAACAGACCATCGTGCCTGCGGGTAAAGATGCACCTGCCGGCAAATCTACCTGAGGCAAGGCAAACTGCCCGAGGGTAAGCAGTATCCGGTATTCAGGAACATTCGATTCTACACGCGGGTCTTCAAACCCAGAGGTAAATTTGCCCTTGTTAGCTGCCCACGAAGGAGAGGTAAATATGGCGAAATCCTATTGTAGCGTTGTTTTTGCTGACGGAAAGCAGGCGTGCTTTGCGAATAGCCCGTGTTCTGCTAACTCTTTCGACAATGCTCAGAACTGTAGTTCGATGAGAAGCTGAACAGCATGCACAGAAAGGAATCATCAGGATTCTTCACCCATAGACGATGGGTTAGCTGCCTGAGTGCACTGCGCGTGTCTTGAATGCGAAGTTAAACTTAACCTTCAAGGAACTATGTCAAGGGTAACTATGCCTTAGAGGCAAAATGACCTATGTCTTAAATACGCTCCCTAATGGTCCTAGTCCACTAATCTAAAAATAGGTGGATAGCGCATGCCTTCTTTGAGCCCCTTTGCTAACTGAAGCTAGCGGAAGTATTCAATCAACCGTTTTGCCACTCGTGTCAGTACAGCGTGAAGCGGTAACTTTATATTTGTAGCCGAGCGCTCAGCTGGCAACGATTACTGCTTCACGGAAAGCTTTCACTTGCTTGCGGCGTCAGTTAAGCTGACCATCCCGTGTGTGCCTCCACA
>NC_134889.1:4602871-4607871 GCF_041734735.1 Babylonia areolata
ACAATTCTTTCAAAAGAAATGACACTTTCTGTTCTTGATTTTTTTTTTTTAATAAGCAGCCGTGACAAAAGAACTTTCACTTTTGACTCTGTTATCCTAACGTAGATAGTGAGTTCAGGTAATAATAAATCAAAAACAAAAGAGTAAAAACTGAAGTACCTATAATAGTCTTGTAGTTAATAGAGTTTTTGTCGGCCATTTTGAATCGTTTTCATGGCAACCGGTGCATGAAGTGTGTAATACTTTTACATTTATTTGCGAATCTTGGGTGATACCTAACAATATCCACCCATAATGATAATCAGAATTTAACATAAACCATTTTTGGAAATAGCTGCAAATAGCTGCCCTGTCTGGCCTTAGTTTGATTACAGAAGGGACGGGCGCAATAGCCGAGTGGTTAAAGCGTTGGACTGTCAATCTGAGAGTCCCGGGGTTCGAATCACGGTAACGGCGCCTGGTGGGTAAAGGGTGGAAGATTTTTACGATCTCCCAGGTCAACATATGTGCAGACCTGCCAGTGCCTGAACCCCCTTCGTGTGTATATGCAAGCAGAAGATCAAATACGCACGTTAAAGATCCTGTAATCCATGTCAGCGTTCGGTGGGTTATGGAAACAAGAACATACCCAGCATGCACACCCCCGAAAACGGAGTATGGCTGCCTACATGGCGGGGTAAAAACGGTCATACACGTAAAAGCCCACTCGTGTGCATACGAGTTAACGTGGGAGTTGCAGCCCACGAACGCAGAAGAAGAAGAAGATTACAGAAGGGTGTGTGATAAAACCAGGCAGACAGACAGACAGACAGACAGACAGACCAGGAAGCAGACCTGAGAACGGAGGCCGACCATGTCAGATGACATCACGTTGCTGTAGGCCGAATTCCACGGGGCGTCGATGGTCACGTTCACACGGAAAGTGGCCACTGCATGCACGCACGCACACACACACACACACACACTGTATAGAGACACTATTCTGAACACTGGCGTGTGTGTGTGTGTGTGTGTGTGTGTGTGTGTGTGTGTGTGTGTATCTGTGTCTATGTGTGTCTGTGTATGTATTTGTGTGTGTCTGTGTCTGTGTGTATCTGTGTCTGTGTGTGTGTGTCTGTGTGTATCTGTGTCTGTGTGTGTGTGTGTCTGTGTGTGTCTGTGTCTGTGTGTATCTGTGTCTGTGTGTGTCTGTGTGTGTCTGTGTATGTGTTTGTGTGTGTCTGTGTGTGTCTGTGTCTGTGTGTATCTGTGTCTGTGTGTGTGTATCTGTGTGTGTCTGTGTCTGTGTGTGTCTGTGTCTGTGTGTATCTGTGTCTGTGTGTGTGTATCTGTGTCTGTGTGTATCTGTGTCTGTGTGTATCTGTGTCTGTGTGTGTGTGTGTATCTGTGCCTGTGTGCGTCTGTGTCTGTGTGTATCTGTGTCTGTGTGTGTGTGTATCTGGTGCCTGTGTGTGTCTGTGTCTGTGTGTATCTGTGTCTGTGTCTGTGTGTATCTGTGCCTGTGTGTATCTGTGTCTGTGTGTGTCTGTGTGTGTGTGTATCTGTGTCTGTGTGTGTGTGTGTGTGTGTGTGTGTGTGTGTGTGTTTGCGTGTGTGTGTGAAGCAGAGGGGGATGAAATGGAGAAGGCAGGAGAGGAAAAGAAAGAAGAGCAGAAAAAAAAGAAAGAAGAAGAAGGAAAAGAAAGATTGGAAGAAGAGAAGGAAGAAGGAAAAGAAAGATTGGAAGGAGAGAAGGAAGAAGAAGAAAAAGAAGAAGACACATGCACACATTCCCGCCCCCCTCCCCCCTCCCCCCACCCCCCCACACACTAAAACAACCACACAAAGAAGAAGAAGAGGAAGAAGAAGAAGAAGCAGGAGAAAGATTAGAAGGAGAGAAGGAAGAAGAAGAAAAAGAAAGATTGGAAGAAGAAGAAGAAGAAGAAAAAGAAAGACTGGAAGAAGAGGAAGGAAAAGAATGAGTGAAGAAGAAGAGGAAGAAGAAGAAGAAAGATTGGAAGAAGAGGAAGAAGAAGAAGGAAAAGAATGAGTGGAAGAAGAAGAAGAAGAAGAAGAAAGACTGGAAGAAGAGAAGGAAGAAGAAGAAGACACATGCACACATATCCCCCGCCCCCCTCTCCCACATACACACACAAAAACAAGCAAAGACATACGCACACATTCACACACACACACACACACACACACACACACACACACACACACACTAAAACAACCAAACAAAGAAGAAGAAGAAGGAAACAAAGAAGAAAGGAAGGGCAGTAACTCCTCACCGTAGACCGGATCCCGGCACTGGCGCCCGCTGCCAATGGCGCAGCACTTCCGGGAGTCCTCACAGTTGAAGTCCGTGGTGCACCCCTGGAGGGCGATCCCCATCTCTCCCTCCGCCAGGGGGCACTCCCCGGGCTTGGCTGCCACCACCATCACCACGGGCATCATGATGATGATGATGATGATGATGACGACGATAACGATAATGATGATGATGATCACAGTTTCAGTTTTAGTAGCTCACAATAACAATAATAATAATAATAACAACAATAACAATGATGATGATGACAACAACAACGATAACGATGATGATGGTGATGGTGATGATGATGATGATGACGACGATAATGATGATGATGATCACAATAATAATAATAACAACAACAACACTGATAATGATGGTGATGATGACGACGATAATGATAATGATGATGATGATCACAACAACAGCAACGATGATAATGATGGTGATGATGATGATGATCACAATAACAACAACAACAACGATAATGATGGTGATGATGACGACGATAATGATGGTGATGATGATGATGATCACAATAACAACAACAACAACGATAATGATGATGGTGGTGGTGGTGTTGCTGCTGCTGATGATGATGATGATGACAATAATAATAATACTAACAACAACAACGTTACTGATGATGGTGATGGTGATGATGACCATGATGAAAATAAAAATTAATAATTAAAGAGGAGGAGCAGCTGCAGCAGCAGAACAACAACAACAACAACAAGAGCATCAACAACAAGAACAACAACAACAAGCACAACAACAACAAGAACAACAACAACAACAAAAACATCATAAACAACAACAAGAATATCAACAACAACAACAAAAACATCAACAACAAGAACAACAACAACACGAACATCAAAACAAGAACATCAACAACAACAAGAACATCAACAAAAAGAACAACAATAACATGAACAACAAGAACAACAGGAACATGAACAACATGAACAACAACAAGAACATCAACAACAACAAGAACATCAACAAAAAGAACAACAATAACATGAACAACAAGAACAACAGGAACAGGAACAACATGAACAACATGAACAACAACAAGAACATCAACAACAAGAACATCAACAAGAACAACAACAACAACAAGAACATCAAGAACAACAACAAAAACAACAACAAGAACATCAACAACAAGAAAAACAAGAACATCAACAAGAACAACAAGTACATCAACAACAAGAACAACAACAAGAACAACAACATCAACAACAAGAACAACAACAACAACATCATCAACAACAACATCAACAACAAGAACAACAACCAGAACAACAACAAGAACATGAACAACAACAAAAACAACAAGAACATCAACAACAAGAACATCAAGAACAACAAGAACATCAACAACAAGAACAACAACATTAACAACATCAACAACAAGAACAACTACATCAACAACACCAACAACAAGAACAACAACCAGAACAAGAACAACAACAAGAACAACAACGAGCACAAGAACAAACCAACAACAACAACAACCAAACAATCAATAACAACAACAACAAAAATGAATGAATGAATGAACGAACGAATAAACGAACGAACGACATTTGTATTGTGCATTTCTCCGAGTTCATCTGGACTCAGTGCGCTGGAATCGCTGATACACACACACACACACACACACACACAGCCATGCTCGAAAATGACCAACAGCACTGAATAATACAACACAATACAATAAAACACAATACAACACAATACAATAATACACAATGCTGTATACTAATACGTATACTATGCATCAGAATGCGATAAAACGCAATACAATGGCTACAAAGCTAATTTCCCTTGCATTTTCCATGAGGACCTTAAAACTGATTAGATTGATTTGACTGACTGGTTGATTGATTGAGCGACTGATCACAACGCAATATAATCTTATACAGTGCAACACAACACAATAAAAATGAAATGCAAAGCAACAGATTACGACACACAATACATTATGATGCAATGAAATACAATACAATAGAATACAATACAATTCAATACAACACAATGCAATACACACACACACACACACACACACACACACACACAACCCCCCCCCCCCCCCCCCCCCCTCACCCAGGTCCTCGCAAGAGCCGCCCCCGTCCTCCGCAGCCTTGTAAGTACCGTCGTCGTTGGTGCACCTGCACTCGTCCAGGCCCACGGGGTGCAGGTGGTAGGTGCAGATGAACCGGTAGAGCCCGCCGTCCTGGGTGCACGTGGGGACCTCCAGCTTGTGGATGCCGGCGGCCGTGAGGAGCTGCAGCATGGAGGTCTTCAGCAGCGGGTGGCCCTCCTTGAACCCGTGCAGCACGCTCAGGATGTAGTTGGACAGCTCGCTGCGTTTCTGGCACTCTGTCAAGGTGGCTGGAGAGGGGGTCGGGTGGTGGTGGGCGAGGGGGGGTGGGGACAAAGAACCACACAAAAAAAACTAGACGTTAGCACAGTGCTCCACCATCTGTCAAGATGGCTATGGGGGAGTTGGGGGGGGGGGGAACAAAGAACAAAAAAAAACAAAAAAACTAGACGTTAGCAGCGCTCCACCATCTGTCAAGGTGGCTATGGGGGAGTTGGGGGGGGGGAACAAAGAACAAAGAACAACCAAAAAAAAACTAGACGTTAGCAGCGCTCCACCATCTGTCAAGGTGGCTATGCGGGGGCGGGG